>NC_060268.1:142843165-142980131 GCF_021613505.1 Equus quagga
GGAATACTTTGAGACTATGCAAATATCTTAGTTTTTTAACATAATTTTGCCCTGTAATTTTAGTATCTATTTCTGATTCTAACCAGCAACAAGCATTACGGTGGTTTGCCAAACTGTAGTTTTTTTTTTTTTTTACTTCCATCATTTCTTTTACATTTATTGATTGGAATTCTACTGTAAGAAAGAGCTGTTCCATTTGTTCTATTTATTCTTTATTCAATTATTTATTTATATCCATATGGTCTTATGGATATTTATTTGATGCTATGGGTTATAATTTGTTGTTATCAATATGTATTGTGTCACTCAGATGATCCAAGATTTGGTCATTCACAGCTCCTTAAAGTTGGCTTCTATGTTCTTTCAGCATACTACTGCCAATTTTAAAGCATTTCGTTCCTTTCTGGTGGTGGGAGAGATTTCAGGCTCATTGGTGCACCAGCACTGAATCAACCATTTCTCCAACAAGCCCTAGTTCTTTTATATTGGAAATTAGTATTGAGAAATCAAAATCTGGGTGTTAGGTGTAGCTGTTGCTATAACCCAGCATATTTTAAGAAATAAAAGTAAAATTGAATCCTTTTTTTCTATCTTCAGTGCCAACCGTGATGGAGGTAACTGGAGTGATGGCTATCAACATGCGCAGGGCAGAATTCATCCAACTGTAACTTTTGGTTGAATCCAGGGAGCATATTTGTTTCTGTGTTCTGTGCTGGCCATGAAGACCTGGAAATACCAGGCATTCTCAAATGTATTATGGAATCTAGGCCTTGCTCACAGACCATTTCTATGGAGCCGGAATAATACCTGCTATACTTACAAAAAAATATACCTAAGTCCTAAACTATAGCAAGTGGTATAAAATTTGGCAGAGACTCACTTTTATCACTGGATGTAGTTCTCAATTCAGCCCTGTATCATCAGACAGAATGCCAATTCAGACTCTTTCACCTTCCTGACATGCTTTCTTCAGCAAAGCATAAATAAGTTTGATTCTGAGTTGAACTTTCCTGTGCCAGATTCTTGGCTCAGCTCACTAACTGTGGGCCCAATGCTCTTCTCTCCCAAGAGTTACAAGCAGGAAAATGGCAGTGGATTTGAAATTTAAATGACCCTAGGCAATGTGTTGACTTCCATTTTCTGTCAGTGATTTAAGAGTCATTCAATGGCTCTAGGCAGGAACAAAAAGAGAGCTGGAAAATTCTCCCCATGAATAATCTCCAGCAACTTCAGGGCCAGATTTTTGTCTCCGGGTCTCTGCACATAACTCTGTAATATTTTCATCTTGGGGAAATCAACAGGCCTCTGCACTGTGAACACAATATTGAGCTCAAAATAGTTAGTGCTTAGGAAAAGACAGATGATGCCAGAGCCTGGAGTCTTTGAAAGATTTAGTAAACAGAAAAGAGTCCTTTGGAGAGACACAGAAAAGACAAGTAAATCTTAATAAATTTGAGGAGCACAGAAGTATAAATAACACATGGACAGGAAGCCTAGATGAATAAGATGAATACTCAGAGGGACTGTTGGATGCTCAGCAGGAGTGTTTATAGTCCTGGAACTTTCAAAATAAAGGAGAATCTCAGCTCCAAAAACATGGTTTGTGTAATGTTGAAATGCTACTCCCCCTGTTTTTCCCCTCAGTGAAGAGCTTTGCCTGTATGTGGATCAGCCATATAACCCTGAGTTATTTACACTAACCCAACACCCAAGTTAAAAACTCCAAGTTAGCGTGAAGAAAGCATTCTCAATTCTAAATAACAGAATAAAGGCTGTACATATCTTTTAAAATTAGTGTTTTCATGTTGGTCTACTTTGGTGTCATTTTTATAAAGAAACCATATACTAGATAATATACTTGAAAAGTGGGAGAAGTCTTTCCATAGACATTCAAAGGGAAGTGTGCTTTATATCCTGCAGCAAAACAGACTTTCTTCCATTCTTGAAAAATAAAAAGTGTCAATAGGTATATTGTAACTATTATTGATACATAACTCAGCAGCATATTGGTATATAATTCACTACACTTTGCAGGGTTTAATTATTAGATGTTATTTTTGCTCGTAATAGAAATGAATTTGCACAAGAGATCAATTGAACTGCATTTACAATAGCTTTTAAAGAGTCAGCCAAGGAACCATGAACTCTGTGCCTGATGAAATAACTAAGCAACAATCACATCTACCATGTGGGTAGATTTATGATATGGAGTATTGTCTCAGCCAAGCACTGAATTAGCAGATATTTCACAGTGATGGTAAGTACCACTTCTGGAACATTACTCTACTGTAGTGCTTCTTTGAGGAAGAATAAAAGGTGATCTGTTCATAAAACAGCGATTAAGTTAAGCATAATGAAATAGGGAAAAGGCCACTTGTTTACGCCAAATGTGTCACAAGAATTCACTCACTGTTGTCCTGCAAACTATTAGAGAATCTTAAAAAAGCTGTCATTTCAATTTAATTTCCAGCCAGTATCATCTATTCTTTATGTAAGTTTGATTATATTCCTTCATATATGTAAAAGCATCAAGCTATCATTTAGCAGTCCTGGGCTTGTGGTAGGAGAAGAGGCCAAAGATAGATCTGATTTCTATTAATATCTACATTTAAGCAGCAGAGGTTTTACCCTGCCAATGTTTGTCAGAATAAAAAGGGGCTAAGGCTTGAGGCACAGGACACAAGAAATGGATGTCACCACACTTTTTCCACATAGAATAAAATCTTACTATTACATGGCAAATAAAAGCCTAAGAATTTCATTTGTCAATTCCCTAATTTCCACTCATTTCTATACCTTCTAAAACTGTTGATCATTTAACCTCACGTAAAGGTTATTTGTTTTCATTTTTTAATAACAAATGTGCTCTTATAATCACAGTTTCTCAGGACATTGCTCTCCCTTGTATTATTATACATATGCACACACATATTCATAAATATCTCTAGCTCTTTCTACCTCTATTTATCTATCAATCAATCAATTGACAATTTTTTTTCTCTTCTCCCAAAATAGAAATTCCTTGAGGTCAAGGACAATATCTCTTAGAGGTCCTTTAATATTCTCCTTAGACTAGAAGTTAACATAAAGTCTTTTACAGAGCAGGCACTGAAATGATGGATGAATTTTTTTGTAAAGGAATGAAGAGAGAGAGGAAGAAACACAGGAAGGGAAGTGTAGAAAGAAAGAAAAACTGTTGAAATGATCCATTCCCAAAAAATCACAAAATTCATTTGCTAATCTCATTTCTCTTCATAACTGTATTTCTTCTCTGGTTGGATAATGGTTTATTGATTATATAGTCTAAATCAGGATTCAGACAATTAGGCAAGAAAATATGATCAGTAAAATGGCAATTTAACATAATATAAGTCTTTAATATTTTTAATATTAATCAATTATATTGGACAAGGCAGTGTAAAACGACTTTATTGCCAAGTAATCAAATTGTTTCATGTTGCAAATGAAGTATCCTTTTAGTTTAATCTTTATGTGTTAAAAATTAACTTCTCTGTCTTAATAACGCTCTAGACTTTTCTCTGTCATTTAGATTTTTAGTTGCTCAGCCCATCTGTAATTTCACGATACAAATTGTGCCCAAATAATGACTCAAGTTGTCACAAATGTGAGTTTCATGAAATTTTCTTTTTTAGCTAATAATAAAAAGGAGAAGATTTACAGTCAGAGGTGACAACTGAGTTGCATAGCAGAACATTTGTGGCTAAAGTGGCTGATGAGATCCAGCATGACAATATTCTGTTCCCAACTACGGGAAGCTTTTAAATCAGAAGCCAGGATTGATATACTCTTAGAAAACAAAAGGATCCATACTTAGCACTTGCCTGATTAAATGTCTACTCACATAGTTGCAAAAGAAGCTATTTTACATAACCCTTCTAATTATCCCTTGAAATAGGCATTATTTTCTTCATTTTAAAAATCAGAGAATTGGGGCCTGCCTGGTGGTGCAGCTTAAGTGTGCACATTCCGCTTTGGTGGCCCAGGGTTCGCCAGTTCAGATCTCAGGTGAGGACATGGCACCACTTGGCAAGCCATGCTGTGGCAGGCGTCTCACATATAAAGTAGAGGAAGATGGGCACAGATGTTAGCTCAGGGCCAGTCTTCCTCAGCAAAAAGAGAAGGATTGGCAGTGGATGTTAGCTCAAGGCCAGTCTTCTTCTTCTTCTTCTTCTTCAAAAGAAATATATATATACAGAAATCACAGAATTGATATTCAGGAAGTTTAAGTACACAGAGTTAGAATTAAATCAGTCTGCCTGGTTCCAATGCTCATCCCATTTTTGAATGAAGATTTAGTTTTGAAAACTTTTTGAACCAAGACCCATTTTCAAACATAGTGTCTCACTAACCCTCAATTTCTAGACCTCTAAAACAGTAACAATAATACAAAATTTCCAGGTTTGGATTAGTAATTCAATAGAATAGCCATGAAAATGTTTTAAGCTCAGTGGTTGACA
The DNA here is from genome assembly GCF_021613505.1 of Equus quagga. NCBI lineage: Eukaryota > Metazoa > Chordata > Mammalia > Perissodactyla > Equidae > Equus > Equus quagga. The sequence continues at coordinate 142,847,644 of NC_060268.1, forward strand.
ATGGAACAGGTGAACAACAGGAGTGTATTTATTTCTAAAGGGTAATCATTTTTTATGTTCTTGAATACCTTAACTAGGAAGCAAGCTATCAAATGTCATTGCTAGGATGGTATCTTCAGGAAAGATATTCCCCTGAAAGAACATAGATACTTATTACTTTTCTAAAGAAAAACATTTTTATTTGGGAAATTTGGCTCTGCAAATGAATTCATAAATTCATGGGCCAAACAACAGAAAAAAATGATTAATTTGATTTATTCTCCTAAATAATGATATAGTTTCAGGTTTTCCAACAATATTGATGATACCTTGTCAAGTTGGGCATTTTGTCAAATTGGATGAAATGAATTCCTTAGTCCTGAAATTATTCTGCTTTAATTTCATAATTTACTTCACTTGAAAATATAAATTCTGTAGCAGCAAAATGAGCCCACTGGGTAGCTTATTTAAAAAATCTTAATAACTTTCGTCTGTATTTAAATTCACAGAATTTTTAGGGATGTAAAACTACAGAAAAACAACAGCCGAATGCAGTAATTTTCTACAGGATATATTTTCAACCTTTGTTTGAAATGTAGAGCAATGATAACTAATTGGAGACCTAATAATGCTCTCTTCCATTTCTACAGTTTCGTCCAGTGCTTACCTAGAGAGAAAAGCATATTCAAAAGTCGTTTTCTAAACAGCTTTAGACTTGACATGAAATTGACTAGAAGGAATACATTTTTTTCTCTGAAATTCCCATTTTCATTCCCATTTCATCCCAAGGTAGAGACAGAAATAAACTATGAGATGAAAGCCTTGTGTGAAATGTGTAGAACAAGAAACTGGCCCTTAGTGGGTTCCTTCAGAGTTTCCTGACACAGCCATGGCATCGCCACTATTCCTCCAGTTGGAAACATCTGCACTGTCTTTGATTCTTCCTGCTCCTTCCCTTCTCAAGTTATCATCTGGCTGCCCCATGTCTTGCCAGACTTGGCTCCGTAACCTCTCTTGTATTCAACTTCTCTTCAATTTAATTCCCATTCTCACCGCTATTTTTCTGGCTCAGTTTTCATCATTGCACACCTGTTGCAATAAGTTTTATCTGTTAATATTCATTATCTAAAACCCAAATCTAATCATACCACTCTGCTACACAGAAACATTTAATAGTTGCCTGTGTTCCATAGATTAAAACCCAAACTTTCTAGTAGAGCCTACAAAGTTTTTCATAAGCCAGATCCAACTTACTCTTTTAGAGCTGCTCCCAACACTCCACCCAACAGACTCATACTTTCTGCCCGCTTATATTACTAACCCCCAAAGAATAGTGCCTGTACCTTTGAACTTGCTATTCCTTTGTCTGGAATTCTCTTTCCCAAATTTTAGCCTTCCGTCTTTCTAGGCTCAGTTAAAATACTCCCATTTCTGAAGTTTCCCTCGATCACCCAGTAAGAATTTATGGCCTTATCTATTTGCCTCTCTTGTACTTTGCTTATTTATCTATTGTGCTTTTTATAATCTGACCACATAATAGTTGTATACAAGTTTCCTCAAACAAGAAATGAGTTGAGAAACGATCTTTTCCAGCTACATTTCCCCAAAGTCTAGCACGGTAATGGCACATTGCACATATTCCACATCTTTAATGACCAGTGTCTTAAACCACAATAAGATTGAGTCTTACACTACTTTTTTGGGTCAGATCATGTAGCACATTATTTTCTGTATGTGTTCATGGTTCATAAAGGACAAAAGGAAAATAGTATGAAATTGTTTGAAAAGTTATTTATTATTGATACTTTTCTCCTTGAGAAAAAGATATTCTAAGGATATGGAAGACCGTTTCCATATAATTCAGAATGACCAGTCCCTGTCTTTTTATGCTTTTACGTACACAAACACTTAAGTTCAACCAGTAGTAAAGAATCAACTTCAACTTTTAAAAATCCAAGTAAAATAAGGGTTTCACTGAAATAGCTGGTTAATTTCATCAAAATAACCGACAGACTGAAAGTAATGGTTTTTAGATTATAAGTAGGGGAAATAATTGTTGTATTACATCCATCCATTCATCTTGCCATCCATCATTTTGGTATTAATTGATTGCCAATTATATTCAAGATACTGACATGATTATGGAAATGCAAAATTGAATACATGGTCTCATATATGTGGGCTTTTCTTTTATACATGGAAGCACTCAGTTTACTATATCAACCAAGCACTTTTTGGAAAATCCATTCTAACAGCAACAACAAAATCTTTGCTCACAGAATGAAATGGGCTCCTTTGTATCTTAATACATCATTGACGGTCCAATTAAAAACATTTATTTTTTCTTGAATCCGAATAAAAACAGAGGACTATATCAACGGCAAAAGTGAGTAAATAACATTTGCAACGGTAATGAGAGATGTTCTTATAATTAAACAAATATTCTACCATCACAGAAGCCATGAAGCATTTGAAAAACTGTAAGCCTCTCTTTTGAGCCACTGTGAGCCAGAGCATGCATCACTAACCGGGCCACAGGCATAAAGGTGTTCAATTAAGCAGCTTAAGAAGGATCATTTTTCATTTCTAGTTGTGGATCTACATTACAAAATTTTCAATAATAAAGTTTCAGAATTGATCCAAATGTATTATGAAGTTACTGTGTGATCAGAGTTATCATTATTTGAACTGAGGTACAAAGGATAGGGTGAGGGTGAGGGGAAAACATTCAGTCAGCCCTTCACAGTGAGGCTAAAAAATACCTGCAACTACCGCTTGGATGATGTCCTATTTTTTTGAATACAAGGAGATAACCTTCATGTCTGTGATGTCCTTCCTTTTCACTGCCCAAAAGTAACCCAAATCCACTTCATGACCCATCATTAACCCTTTCACATTCAAGTTTTTTGGGTTTTTTGCTCCCTTCTGAAAATGCTCAAAGTTTACTAATGGATTACAAAGAATAACGATGAGGATGATAGTGGTCATTATTCAGGATGATTCTGACAATGACGGTTCTCAATTCTAACCCTTTTCTTCCACCTTGCTGTGTCATTTGTCATCGCTGTACTCTTGATCCCAGAAACCTTCTCTGTTACTTAGTTTTTCAACATTGCCTCTTCTGGGCCTTCTTTGAGAAGGTCTGTGTCTCTTCTTTCGGCTACTGTTTTCAGAGACCATATTCTTAGGTCTCCAGGGTAGCACATCTCACACGTTAATGTGCATATTGATCATCTGGGGACCTTACTGAAAATGCATATTCTGATTCAGTAGGTCTGGAGTGAGGTCTGAGATGTTGCATTCTAACAGGTGATGACAATGATACTGACCCACAGAGTGCATGCTGAGAAGCAAGACTCTAATCATGTACTCTTCAATACGAGCTACTAGACACAGGAGGCTATCGGACACTCGACCGTGGCTGGTGCTAATGGATAGCTGCTCTCTATATAAAACACTCACTAGAATTTGAAGATATAGTATTAAAAAAAGGATGTAAAATATCTCATTAATATTTTCACATTGATTACGTGTGAAATATTTCAGATACGTTGGATTAAATACATCATAAAAATTGCACATTTATTTTTACTTTTTAAAAAATATACATGACAAAAATTTTTAAATTACATGTGTGGCTCACATTATATTTCTATCAGCCAGCACTGCTCTAATTAGAGGCAACATTTCAAAGAGTAATGAAGCTCAGGATTCAAGGTCTGCCGCTTGATTGGCCCCTTCCAAGGCCTGTGATGGGTTCCAGCAAGTTTGCATTTGTAATTTTGTATTCTTTTGCTTAAACAAGACACTCCAAACTGCATAGGCTTCAGCTCTCATAACCTGAATCTCCTTTGTTGACTACACATGAGATAATTCACTGCTAGGTCTTCAACTCTTGATTCTGTGTAGAGAAATAGCTAAATGCACACCACTAAATTTTCGTTGACCTTCAGCCTCATATTTCCAACTGCCTGAGTCATCCCCCATTGTAGTCATCACATCATCATAACCCTTTATCCTGCTTGAGAACAATTCTTCTTCTTTGTGGTAGATTATTAATCTCCTTGGGTATTTGCTCATGCTGTTCTTCTCCCAGCCAAAAGGCTCAGCTCCTCTGGGCCTATAGAAATCCTACTTATCCTCTGAAAGCTACCTCAAGATTCATCTCTAAAATGCATCTGACTATTCCAGATTGCAATGATCACTCTTGCAGCCCAGAAGCGGGAACTGTCATCCTCTAGTGTTATTTTTAAGGAATATTGTCATTTTAGGGTATACCTATGCTTATTCTCCACTGCACCCCACTCTCAGCCTTCAAATTCATCTATTTTCTAGGACTTCTAAGAAGATTTAAGGTAGACAGAAAGGACACTTATAAAACAAGCACCCTTACCCGATATTTTACTGAGAACTTTAAGAAGAAGAAAACAACATAAAACAGCCAAACCACACACAAAGTGGGCAGGCTGCACACGGGATGTGGAGAATTCCCTGGTGGCCTCATTCTGAAAAACCCACTGACCACTGTTGCTTTGCGCATTTGTTCAAGAGTGCATGGAATATGGTCGAGGACATATGCTTCTGGTATTGAACTCTTGGTTCCCTATAGCTAGAGTTTCTGCTCTGCCCAGTTACAGCTGAACCATCGTCTGTTCTCCTCGTGCCAGTAGCCATTCTCTGCCAACACTGGCTCTGTCTGTCTGGGTCCTCAGGCTGTGCTATCTTCATTGCCCAGGTTTTGGGAAGCCATAGACCATGAAGTAGTGATTACTCGCCACCAATAGCACGGAATGACAAACACACACAGATCTCCCTCTGGAACATGAGAGCTCTGAGACTGTCTTGCTCTCCATGGTAGTCTCAGCATCATATTGAATGTAATTGAAAAGAGAACCGTAACACTTTAGCTGGTAGCCTCTGGCTCTTCTTCTGTTCGCTTACTCTGCATCAGAGAATCACTTTTTGTGTCATTGTAGCTTCTAAGAATCCTATTACCTATTTATTCTGTCATGCCCTACTATATATTATATTTTGTCAACTTCCCAAGGCTTAATTTTTAAAGCTATTTTTTCTTATATTATTTTTTCTCCCTCAATAGATTAAGAAAGATAGTGTCGGTAGTTTGCATACTTTTAAATCTGAAGCAATATTGTTACAGGCTCTTAACATCAGCCCTGATGTCAGTTCCCCCACATTGAACCCAGGGTATATGGGGTTAAAACTAAAACCCACCACCCCTTTCCTGCTTCTCTAGCTCCACTCACATGTAAATACCTGTTTCTTTAAACTTTGACTCCTTGAGCTTTACAACTAAATGTGAGTTACAAATTGTTAAAAGCCCAGGTGGCCTGGAGTTGGAGGCACACTAAAGTTTAGCTAACCTTGTGTCCTTGAAGTTTGCCAGGAAAGCCGCTGTCTCAAGAATATCAAGGAGTGGAGGCTTCCCGGACCTCAACTCCTTGACTCCCAGCACTCGAACCCGCCTCAAACAGGAAGAGGAGACAATGGTGAAGGACGCCCACCTGCCATCCTCCTATCTCACCATCCCCCCCCGCCTGGCTGCAAGCAGCCTCTCAAGGCCAAACGCAGGCTGGTGGGGAAGCACCGAGCTGCACAAGCTACATGTTCCCCCCTCCCCTACCCAAAACCCCAAATAAAAATCCCTACCCATTCCTCATCGGGGAGCTAGCAATTTTTGACACATGAGCCCTTGCTTTGCTCCCTGTGCCTGGCATAGTAAAAACCTTTCCTCTTCCACTCAAGACTCTGTTCTTGTTATTCGGATTGGCATCGGGTTCAGAGACCGAACTTTTGGTTACAATATATTGTAGTTAAGAACTTCAGTATCAGCTGACTTGGATTCAAATCCTGACTCTGCCACCTGCAATGCTTAATCACTTTTAAAGCATCAATTTTCCAACTGTAAACTGGGCATAAAAATAAAACCACCCCATAGGACTTTTTGGAGGATTAAATAAAATAGTGCATAGAAAGCCAGCATAATGCCTAATATGTAATAAGTATTTGGTAAATATTAGTTTCTATGATATATACTAACAATGGAAGCACCTAGCAGAGGCATAGAATATAAAAGGAGTTCAACAAATTATTGATCGACCAGCCTGAATTTTCGATACCTGAATACATTTGTATACTGGATTCCATCATCGATCCATTAAGTTCCAACTATATTCAAGTTTTGTCCTATATATATGAGGCATGATATATACAAACTATATACCAATCACCAACTTTGTCATTCATCCCAGGGAACATCGACCAGGCAAGAATATATGACTATAACACGTATTTTCAAACTGATTATCTGGGTCATTCTTAACCTTTCTTAATTTTTCCCTCAAAAGATAATATGAGGGGCAGCCTGGTGGTGCAGTGGTTAAGTTCGCATGTTCCACTTCAGTGCCCCAGGGTTCACCAGTTCAGACCCTGGGTGCAGACCTACCGCTTGTCCAGCTATGCTGTGGTAGGTATCCCACATATAAAATAGAGGAAGACAGGCACATAAAATAGAGGAAGATAGACACAGATGTTAGCTCAGGGCTAATTTTCCTTGGCAAAAAAAGAGGAGGATTGGCACCAGATGTTACCTCAGGGCTAATCTTCCTCAAAAAAAAAAAAAGAAAAGAAAAGATAATATGAAAATAAGCAATTAAAGCACGAATATAATTTTGTATATGAACACCACACCTAGATAATTTGGTTTACTAGAATGTGTCCTTGAAGCGTGGAACACATGGAGAAGGCCAAGCTCTTGGTAACTAGATCCAATCATTAGCTACAGGAAGAAACCTTGCATGTTTCAGCAGCTATGCCCTAGAATAAGCAGCCATCAACATGATTTAAACTTGTTCTTTTAAGGAAATAAGACTTCAAAAGAGCCAGAGTACATTTACATGTGTAAAAGACAAGGAGATATCAAGGAAAGGGGCACTGCAAACATCCTGTCATGCTATCACTGCTCTATTACCTAAGATGAAAGACCACAACAAAGATAGAAAGCAACGCACACACAAACACATCTAGATTATCACTAGACAATAAATGAGAAAGCCTTTGTAGGAAATGGCACATTACAATTTTACTATTAGTCAAACTCAAAGGTAACAGACAGCCCACGTGAAGCAAACACAAAATACCTAAAAGAACATCATATTAAGATTTAAACTGAGAAGTTCAAAAGCTTCTCAGTCTGTGGGTATCAAGGAAGCCATTTGTGCCAACAGTTTATCTCTGATAGATCTGAATGCTTAATATGCAAAAGAAATGATGAATGGATTCCCCAGGCACTAATCCCTTTGGATGTACTTTAGTCCCATTTGTCTAGAGGCCTGAGATGTTTTCTAATTGAGGGAAGTCCAATCTTGCTTCTAGCAGAGGTGGCATCTGGGAGATATGGCAGTTGATGGAAGAAGTATACATTTCCAGCTATACCTCAAAAGAGATTATTTTCACCTTTTTTGAAGTTATGCAGTCCATGCCCTAGATTTAGAGCAGGAAAAGACACAAAGAGTTCTTCTGTTCACTTACAGAATTGGGTAGCATCAGGATGAGAATAGTGGGGACCATCAGGGCCAGGGATAATTTCTGATCCTGTTTCATCAATGTGCTCTGATGAGTTGTTTCTCTTCTTTTAACTCAATGTAATTTTAGAAGATGGGGGAAAGGAGTGAAATAGTGGGGGAAGATATGGTAAGAGACACCAGTAGGATGTACTATTTGGTGCTGGACTAAAATCCCAGCTCCATCATCACTAGCTGTGTGACCTCACCATGCTCGTTAGTTTTAAGTTAGAAGGTTTCCCAAGACAACATCATGAAGTTTCCCAGAAGTGACAGACCTATATCACACTTAAGTGACAGTGCTTTTTTCTGGAAGAAAGATGTTTACCTTATGTACATGGTGCTATAAAAAAAAAAAGATTGAGTACTCTGTCTTTTTAGTTTAATACCTCCTGAGACTGAGCTGTCACTAATTTTTTTGAAATTCTTATTATTGAGTCCTCATATTTAGAAATCGAATCAAACATTTAACCTAAATATTTCTATTTTGTTTAATATTTTACATACAAAAACATGTTAAGATTTATTTTTCTTTCTTATCTGGTTTTATTTTTTCCCCAACCTTCTTGGGGATGTATATCAGGTGGGCCAGAAGCCAAGGGGCAGAAGCTGTTTTCCTAGAATCTAGAAGATGGCCATCTCTCACTCTGTCCTGTGCTACTATTACCACTCTAGCCCCTCACGTTACAGCAGTAAGGTTCTCCAAGTAATTTTTCATTTGGTTGTCTGCTTTAAAATAATAAAGATTTGGGTCAGCTTGGGGCTATCTTGAGAATCAGGCTTTGGTGCAATTCTTAGAAACTGCAGCTGAGAAATCCGACCTATTTCAGCCAATGACTGCTGTCCTCCCTTACCCCCTCCAAAAAAAAAACCTTCAGGAGAGAAAGATTGAGAATGTTCTGACTTCCATAAAACCAGGGCCAACTGAATTGAACGAGACTATAAGGTCTAGTAGGTTCAAAGTTATTTTTTTAAAACTAAATGAAGTTGATATTGGTGATAATATTATTATTAATGAATGCAGTAAATGTAAGTAATTATTGTGTACCAGTTACTGTGATAAGTACCTTATACATATTTTCTCATTTATTTTTCATTACACACTGATGTATATACAGGTATTATTATTATCCCCATAGTACTTTACACAAAAATTTCCACTACAACTTGATATACACACAGGTGTACTATCATCCCAGTTTTACAGATCAGGAAACTGAGGAACGGCCCCATGGTTATAAAGACAGTAAGGGGTAATGGAACTAGAATTTGAACGAATCATTCTGGATCTAGAGTAACCATTACCTAATACTGCCCCCTGAACAAGGCCTTATATAGAACTCCCCTATACAAAAATGTTTAAAGCAGACTTCTCCGCTGAAAGCAATATTGGGATATTCTGAGTTCTGTTCACTTTGCCTCCATCTTGTCTCATCTGCAATTCTGTCCCTTAATCTCTCCTCAATGAACTCTTAGATTTTGCAAGAAACAGTTTGAAAAATCACTGATATAGGGGCTGGCCCGGTGGCACAGCGGTTAAGTGTACATGTTCCGCTTCGGCGGCCTGGGGTTTGCTGGTTCGGATCCTGGGTGCAGACATGGCACCACGTGGCAAGCCATGCTGTGGTAGGTGTCCCACATATAAAGTAGAGGAAGATGGGCACAGATGTTGGCTCAGGAGCAGCCTTCCTCAGCAAAAAAAAGAAGAGGAGGATTGGCAGCAGTTAGCTCAGGGCTAATACTCCTCCTCAAAAAAAAAAAAAAGAAAAGAAAATCACTGATATAATCTGAACCTCATTTTATACTAACACTCAAATTACAGTGTAAATCAGGGGTCAGCAAACTATAGCGCTTATGCCAAGTATAGTCTGTCTATTTTTGTAAATAAAGTTTTATTGGAACATAGCCATGCCCATTTATTTATTTATTTTCAAGGCTACTTTCTTCCTACAAAGACAGTGTTGGATGGGTATGATGCCACCATTTGGACCACAGAACTTAAAATATGTAGTTTCTGGTCCTTTATAGAAAAACCTTGCCAACTTCTGGAAACTACAGTTAAAATATATCCCTTTCAGGTTAAACACACTTGGATAATAACTTAAAAATAAATTAAGCAAAATTTTGAATGATGTGCTTTCAATATAAATAGATAATATAACTGCACATTCCAAACAGCAATATTTCTCCTATAAATGGAGAACATATTACATTTGGCTGATATGTTTCTTGAATTCTTCAATCTCTTTAAATAAGGTCCCAATCTCCTCCTTTTTAATAATTTTAATAAACTTTACTTTTTCGAAGAAAAATGTGCAAAGATAGTATAGAGAGTTTTTATACCTGCATGCTCAGTTTCCCCTATGATTAACATCTTACATTAGTTTGCTACATTTGTTATAGTTAATGAAGCAATATCGATACATTATTATTAACTAATGTATGTAATTTACTTAGATTTCCTTAGTTTTTATCTAATTTTTTTGTTGATTTTGTTCCAAGATCCCATCAAGGATAACACTTTACATTTGGTCATCATGTCTCCTTAGGCAATTCTTGGCTGTGACAATTTTTCAGACTTTTCTTGTTTTTGATGACCTTGGCAATTTTGAGTAGCACTGATCAATTATTTTGTAGGATGCTCCTCTACTAGAATTTTTCTGGTGTTTTTTGCATGATTAGGTTGAGATTATGGGGTTTTGGGACGAAGACCACAGAAGTAAAGAGCTGTTGTCATCACGTCATACCAAGGGTATGTACATCCACTATATTTATCACTGTTGAGATTGACCTTGATCATCTGGTTGAGGTAATGTTTGTCAGGTTTCTCCATTGTAACGTTACTTCCCCTCCTCCCTTGACACATTGTATTCTTTGGGAGGAAGTCACTATGCTCAGCACACACTTAAAGATTAAAGAGTTCTGTTCCATCTCTGAGAATCTACATAAATTACTTGGAATTCTTCTGCATGGAGATTTATCTCTTCTCCTCCATTACTTATTTAATTATTTATATCAGTATAAATTCATAGATATTTATTTTATACTTTGGGTTATAATCCAATAATAATTTATTTTGCTACTCAAATTGTTGTAGATCTGGCCATTGGGAGCTCTTTCAGTTAGCTCCTGTTTCCCTTCAATATATCCCCATCACTTTTTTCTTTTTACTACTTCCTTAATTTCTGATACTACAAGATGCTCCAAGCTCATTTTGAATATTTCCTGCCCCACTCCTAAAATCAGCTGTATCTCCAAGAAGCTCTGATTCCTTTTATCAGAGAGTGGTATGAGAAATTAAGGTCTGGGTGCTAAGTGTGCTCCTTGTTACTGGAGTGTTGTTATTTCTAGGTCCTCTCAGGTGACAGAGCAAGGAAATATATACGTGTCTACTAAACTTTGTATACACACATATCTATAAATATTTCTATATGTAACCATCTGTATCTATATTAAGCTAAACATGAGTTCATACTGATATCTACAACTCATCTTTTACCACATAGATAATTCCAGTCTCTTCCCCTTGCTTATCTCTAAACTCTGACAGTTAACTGTGAGAAAATATGCGTCCCACCACTTGCCACCCATTTACTTAACTGTTTAATTCCGATATACATGTACAGAAGTATCAGAATTGTTAACACATACTTTCACGCCTTCCCTCTTTTCTCATGCCATTAACTGGTCGAAGAAACCAAGATTTGTTTTTTCACCCTTTGCCATAGTAATAAAGTATGTGCAATTTCACTTAAAGTTTAAATTAGTCTGATTCTTGTTCTCAAGGCCATTGACTTGCACATCCACCATCTAATCTCTCCATTTTTTATAACTGGAAAATTTACTCTGCATTTTTCCTTATTCTTGAACAGTTTTACCCATCTAGACATAATAAAAAGGTAAAAAAGAATTTTCTTTAAAATTATGAACGAAATCAGAGAATTAAGGCTGAACTTTTCAGAATAATGATACTCTCTGTCATAGCTGCATCATAATTTTAAAAAATGTTAAAAAAAGAGAGACAGAGAGAAAGGGGTAGCCATAACTCACCTGTTTACCTCGCTAAGCTGAAGCCAAGCCAGGTCCCCCTTTATCTTTCTCATGACTCTACTGAAGTGGTTGAGAGAAGAGCTAGTATTTCATTTATTACTACCGTTCTTATTGTTTTCCTTTTGTATCAAAGGAAGGGTGGTGGTGTCAGGACACTCTATCAAACAGAACTGGTCTCAACATAATACAGTGAGCTTTAGAGAGTTTAATAAACATATGAGTCATTGGCATCATCCCTATACTTTTGTCCTGCATAATGTTATAAAAAACTTTCAAAATCAAAGTAGTTTTATCTTAAAAATAAAGCCATGAGGTTAAAGAGTATGGAAGGAATGGTCTACAATTAAGCATAATCTTTGTTTTGAAGGATCATCTACACTGCATTGTTTGCTAGGTTTAGAAGTCACACGCCTACCATGAATATGTTTTAAATGCCAACTCTCATGCGTTCTCATATTTATGGAAGAAAAAGATTGAGTAAATTTCCCAGGCCACGATCTGTATCTTTGCTTAGGACAATCCCCTTCCCGTCTGTCTCTATCTATCAAGTCTCATCCTTCCTCATACCACTGTGACCACCCTTGGCACAATTACTCCTGCCTTATTGTGATAGTCTTGGGGAAGAGGGATATATTAATCTAAGTAACTGCCTTCTGCTTTGGGTGGCAGAGGGGCTAGATCCCCCACCTCATTTTGCCAACAGAGATGAGGAATGGGCACACAACTTCGAATAGGTACAAAGAACTGGTCTCTTCCAGGAGATGAAATCTTGATCCAATAGTGCAAGGATGAAAGAAACGGTTGGATATAATTCATTGCAGTGCACGTCAACACCACAGTTTCTGTTACTAGACAAATCCATACTTCCCGCTTCTAAAGATCTCATATTGCTTTTGGTTCCAGTTCATTCCCAAGCCTGGTCACCTAAACTGCTGTTGATTCTATCAAAGTTTCCAACACATTCCTTTTTGCTTTTTAGCTAGAGTGGATTTCTGTTTCTGCAATCAAGAAACTTGTTTAGGACTCTATGTATCTCTTCCTTCTTGACAATACTTTGCTTTTCACTGGAGCCCAGTACTCTGCAGTCCCCAGGTAATGAGAGGTAGGGTATAATTCCCTGCAAAGGAGGATAGTCCCTTCTGCTGAATCTCACCAGGGAGTATCTGCCTCATTCTCCCGTTGGAAGCCTGTTTAAAAATGAGTTCCAAAACTACTTGAAACTCATACTTGACAATTTCTTCACAAACCATCTCTCAATGAATCAAAAATGTTCCACTCCATTAACTGCTCACTAGAATGCTGAGTGTTTGAGGAATGGGCCATAATTCTCAAGGTTAAAGAAAGGCACATTTAAACGTCTCTTTGACCACAAAATAAAGAATGCTGATGGCACTTTACTGCAAGGCCTACTGCATAACTCCATGATCCTGGAGCACAAGGACAACTTGAATCTTTTAATTACTAAGACTAGTGCTTAGAAATTGAAATTCTACATTTTAACTTCACAGTCTTCCATTCAGCATCACCCTGCAAATCATGAACAGTGTTACTGGAATTATTCCATAAACCACAGATTTCTATATCTTTGCTGATATTTCCTCTGAAAACAAACTGATTCTTATCATGAAATTAATTTTTATGTTATTGTGGTAGGGGAAATTCAACTTAGTGGTTAATAGTACAGACTGCAGCCAGATCAATAGAGTGACCACTTAAACTAGAGTTTGAAGGATAGGTAGAACTTGGACATGGACATAGAACAATGGGAGTGAGGGTGTGAAGTGGACCTCCCAAGTAGAGGAACTAACATGAGCAAAGTACAAAGGCAAAAAAAAATAAAAATAATAAAAAAAAGGGTCACCAAATGCTTAATATGTGCCTACTTCTTTTCCAAATGCTTTAGATACATTAAACCATGTTATTATCACAACAACTCTACGCAGTAGGAGCCATTATTAATCCTTATTTATAGATGAGGGAACTGAGACACAGAGAGTTCAAGTAACGTGCCCAAGGTGACACAGTTAGAAGCTGGAAAAACCAAGATTCATAGCCAGGTAGACAGGCTTCACAGTCTGCACTCTTGAACTCACCCCATCCTATACTATCAGTCTAATTGGCATCAGAGTGTAGGATGTGTTACAGCAGATGATAAGAGATCAGGTTGGAAAGGTTTATTGGGTTCAAATTGTGAGAGGCATTGCATATCCTGAATAAGGAGTATGAATAATACTCTGAAGTCATTAGAAGGAATTTTCGAGCAACGGATGACAAGTTTACAGAGTTACGCTTTAGGAAGAATCTGGCAGTGGTGTAGAGGATGATTTGAAGGGAGACCAGGCATACAAATATGAGTTGGAAGGCTATTCCCATAGCTAAGACCAGAGTGGAGAGAATTTGAATTATACAAATTATTCGAAGTGGGAAAATCACTTTAGAGTAACAAACACTGAGGCCTTTCAAAATCCCAGGCACTGGAACTACAAAGATGAATTTTGCCCATGTAGCTTAGTATCCCCCATAACACCCTGAACATGATAGGCCTGCAACACAAATTTGGTTGAATGAATGGATGCACACATATGGGGAGAAATTTCAGAGAGTACAACCAAGTATGGTCAAAAGGTAAAGACAGTGAGAAGGTGGAATTTATAGACAGCATTTATTGCTAATACCTCTTGGGTCATTGTCTACTATACTTACTGGGTTAAGAGTACATCATACAACTATACTTTGATATTTCCACTAGGAAAAAGTCACTTAAAAAGCATATTTAATCAAATCTTATAAGAATCCTAGAGTCCAGAATAAAATTTGTAGCTGAAGAAATTTGTTCAAGTCTATCGTGTCAGTAAAATGCTTGAACGTGAAAGAGATATGCTAGTTGGTCTCACCTTGCACGTCTAAAATCTCAGTGCCAAGATTTTGTCTACATTCTCTAATATTCAAGGTTCCATTCCCTAACAATCGCATATATTCGTACATAATTTTAAAAAAGGAATCATGCCTCTAAGTCTCCAAATTCCATAGCACTTGAAAATTGAAACAGAATTACATATAGAATTAAGCAGTATCTACCTGTCCCTCCTCAATATCTGTCCATTCTCCCCCATATTTCACGACAGGAATCTGTTTTTCGAAATCCCACCCTACCATCTCCTTGCTTAGTCCCGAACAGTGAAGTCATCTCTGTCTCTAGCGAATGGCCTGAAATAATAAAACCCATCCATTGTACAGTACTTATTATTAAGGAGTTGAAAGTTCCCTATTTGCTATTTAATCCAGTTTTCCCTTATAATACAAGAATAAGATAGAATGAAAACAAATAATACTGAATAGATTTTCTTTCTTTCAAAATTCAGAGTCATAGAGAGGTTAACAGCATAATTATCTAGAAAGCGAAACCAGGAAGAGGATTTTATCATATATAGAATCATGAAGGGCCATGTTTTGTTATGGCCTGCTGTGCTCATTTGAAATAAAGATTCTAAGTGTGCTGAATTATTTTCTAATATATCTATATTATTATTCAGTATTGCAAGTATTTTCTCAATATCTTAAATGTGGGGAAAAAAAAAAACAGTTTAACCTGAAAAATATCTTCTCATGCAATGTTTTCTAGGCATCCACTACATGTGGGACATACATTTTTTCCTCCTTGAACCTATCTTTTCTTGGTTAGTTTCATCTGCTACCCAAGCTTCTCCATAATCAGTATATATTCAGTCTCACTCTTCCCGTAGCCCCCAAATACAGATTTCTACAAAACATGAATCCAATGGAACTGGAAACTTGAGACTGAACAAAGTAAAATTCTTCTAGGCTCAGTGCCTAATTCCAATTAAGCCCTCCTTGATTTAGTTTAGATACTGGGCATGTGGCCCAGGACTTAATTTCATGGTTATACTAAATCATGTGCACCACCAGCAGTGTCCTCTTCAATCTGGATTTACACTCTTGTATACAGTCTAACAAGTAACCCAAGAAGAAAGGAAAAATACAGAACTTCTAAACTGTGCTGAAATAACTTCCTCACTAAGGATCGAAAAGCTTACTCAAATCCCTTGATTGGTTTGTTTTTGACACGTAGATGTGCACCTAGTAGGAGTGTATTTAATTACAAGACTAGCTTCCTCACGCTTAAAATGTGCAAAGAAATTTAGAACAGTAAACAGAGGACATGAGAAACCAAAATAATGAAAAGTTTGA
Source organism: Equus quagga (assembly GCF_021613505.1). Taxonomy (NCBI): domain Eukaryota; kingdom Metazoa; phylum Chordata; class Mammalia; order Perissodactyla; family Equidae; genus Equus; species Equus quagga. The sequence continues at coordinate 142,863,462 of NC_060268.1, forward strand.
AAATCAAGCAAAGAATTTGAGATTATCCAAATCTTAGTAAGAGCAATAAAGAAGGGATTTATTAAGTTTTAAATATATGAAAATTATGAAGAACATATCCACCAACTTTCTAATTTTACCAGATATAGCTAAAATAAGTTTAAAATCAGAGAGATAACAAAGAAAACTTTTATTTTAAAGACGTAGTAGCTTCTGTTCTTAAGCAGCTTCCTGAGATGGGCTGTGGCTTTTTTTTTTTCTTTAAAGAAAGTTAAGAATAAGATATAACTGAAGTGTTGATCTTGCCTACATATGGCCTGATTCTTAAATTTTACATCCTCAATAGAAATATTTTCAATTTGTAGAACGTGAAAGAATTTATTAAGAGTTACAAATTGTTGTTAGATGTGTGTCCATTTCCAAAAGATGATAAAACGTGACAAAACATTGGCAATCCAGAGTTAAACTACATTTGCGAATTTCAGGTGATTTAGAACATTGCTATTTAAAAGCCAGTAGGAGGATAAGCAGCATCTGCATCCCTGAGAGCTTGTTAGAAATGCAAATTACGGAGCTCAGCCCTGACCTACACCGTCAGAATTTTTGTTTCAACAAGTAACCTTGGTGATACTTATGCACATTCATGTTTGGAAAGCACTGACTTGGAAGATATAATTGACTGATTTACTAAATCTTTCGTATTCAGTTTTGCTGAACTCTATCACCACTTACCTTGGAAATATTCAAGATCCAATTTTTTACTTGTACTCACTTTGTTAGGAATTAATATCTTATAATGTCCTTATGGATTTCAAATCATAGCTTCCTCAAAGCAAAAAAGGAGTTAACATTCACTATTACTTATTTTCCAACAAGATAACAGTTTATAGAATTAATCTGAGATACTTTTGAATGTAATGCCATTAGGACAATTATAATAACTGTATCAAAATACAGTGATCTTTACAGCATATTCTAGGGCCAATCAGCAATAGGTGGTTAGAAGAAACTAAATGGAACCTTTGTAAAATAGCTAATAGATCTTTGTGGTTAGCTTTTGTGTCAATTACTTTTAGTAATCTCTGCATAAATGCACTATTTCACTAAAATTTTTTTTTTTTTACTTTTTTCAACTTTGAGGTATAAAGTATACTAAAATGCACACATATATAATGTATAATCCAATTTCTCTTGACACATACATACATCTGTCATAATTAAATATACTTTTAAATACTTTTTAAATTAAATATTTAATGTAAGCAAATACAATAGTGACTCTGTGATATAAACACATGTTTTATTGATGTGTCAGGGCTAACACATAGCACTACTGGCGATCAGATTGCATAAGCAAAGATTACTATACAATCTTCTTTTGAACATGAAAGGAAAATCTATGGCCATATTTTAGCTTAAACATTAGTGCTTAATGGTGTACATATGGGTTCATCTGGGTAAGCATTATATGGACTAGAGCATTGATAGTATATTGTTTATTATAGTGTCATTTAAACTGTGAATTTAATGGTGTAGTAGCTTCCGAATTTCCAATTTTATACGAAGTCTTAATGTAATAGTGTTGTGATTTCAAGAAACTATAAGTGTTAAATTTATTTTTTATACTAATTAATATGGAGTAGCATGCTGAAACAACTGAGGCAGAAATATCTAATATAACCTACTTATTGGAGATAATTTGGGTTAAATCTTTATATAACTCTAATTAGTTTTGCACAGAAAAAATTGAGTCTGAATTCTGGAAGGCAAGTCATTTAAAATTAATTTACAGTTAAAAAAATAACCATTGGGGCTATTAGTTAATAATAGAATCTACAGTTTACATTCAGAAGTGAATATCGGTTGTTCACCCTACTTCCATTTCTCTTGTCCTCATCCCTCACAGACACTGATTTGGTTTAGGTGTCCCTCCTTCCTTCTGCTGCCTAGATGCCACAAGGGAAGTTGGCTCCTCCACATTAGTCTGTGAGCTATTATGTTTCCCTTGCCAATGACTGGTTCAGAAATGAGGTCAATGAGATGAAAACTGCTTTACTAGGAGCTTTTGGGACAGGTCTTCCTGTTTCCCAGAGCATCTGGTAATGACTCTTTCTTCCTTTGGATTCTGTTATCCACCAGTGTGAACCTTGTTTATTCACCCATCAACCTGAGGATAGAGGGAAGCAGAGCCAGCAGGACCCAAGAGGAACAAAGCTGGAGCTTTGAATGGTCAACCCGAAGGGTCTTCTACCTCTGAATTTCCAATTATGGGACAATTTCCCTATCCTTTCCTTTTTTTCCCCCTCTCCAAAGCCCCAGAACATGGTTGTATATCCTAGTTGCAAATCTTTCTAGTTCTTCTATATGAGCCACCACCACAGCATGGCAACTGACAGATAGGTGGTGTGGTTCCGCCACCAGGAAAAGAACCTGGACCACCAAAGCAATGAGAGCTCTGAACTTTCACCACTAGACCATCAAGGCTGGCTCTCCTTATTCTTTTAAAAGTGAAGTTAGCCAGGTTTTCCTTTATTTGCATTAAAAAATCACTTAGCTAACACAAGTAATAATTTCTTTAACCAGAAAGTGTAAACATCATTTAATTGGCGCTATTTAAAAACAGAATCCTTTTGTTAAATAGCAAAGAAGCAGTAATAGTATAATATCTCTTATAGTTCAATTGTGGTCAATTTTATATTAAGCTTGAAGACTTTATTTCTAGAAGATAGCTTTTAAAATCACATCATTACTAACAGCAGAAACTCAATTCTTGTTAACTATATAGATGAATTTAAAACCAATTATAAGGTCTGATCTACAAATCTCTCCTCAAAACTAAATAATTTAATTCAATTTAACTATTTATTGATCACGTTTATCTTTACAAGACATCAAATTGTTAGTGTTGCTATTTTTAATGATATTCTCTGCCTTTCAATAATTTATTATTTATTAGGAGGAGATCTGTAAACACTTTGTGCCAATCATGTGCCAAATATGAGAGAGATACAGATTGCTAACGTGGCCCAGAGAAGAGAGAAATCACTCCATTTGGGGGAGTAGTAAGAAGAACATCAGGGAAGACTTCCTAGAGGAAGTGATATTTGAGCTAGGACAGAGATAGCGGCCCTGTAGGTAAAAACAAGAGGAAAGGGCTTCCAGAACGAGCAAAGGTGTTATACAAGACAAAGGGAAAAGGAGGCATCTTTGGGGAGGACTGAGTCACCTGGTTTTACTGGAGCAGAGTGTGTATGGAAAGGAATAGTGGCAGATGGCCTAAAAAGAGAGGCTAATGTCAGATTGTCAAGGACTTTGAATGTCAAGCTTGAGGCTCTGAAATTCCATAGGTATGAGATTGAAAACCAAGGAAAGTTTCTAATCTGGTCTAAGACACGGGATGATTCTTTGTTGTGGGTGCTGTCCTGTGCATCATAGGATGTTTAGTGGCATCCCTGGCCTCTAGCCACTAGATTCCAGTAAACCTCCTGCTCCCACCTGAGCTGTAAGACCCAAAAATGTCTCCAGTCATTGCCAAATGTCTTGGAGGAGAAAATTGCTCCCTGCTGAGAACCATTAATATTAGAATTGCTTAAGGAGAGATTCCTGTGGCAAGATCACAGGCACTAGTGACTATATAGAAGGCATTACGAGGAGTTCAACTGAGCGAAAATTGACAGGAATGAGGACAATTTGGGGGAGAGTGGGGGCAATATCTCAGGTAGTTGATAATGACAGCCTTATCTAGGGCAGTAGCAGTGGAAATGGGAACAACAACAAGGCTCTACATAGTGGTACATATAGTAATATTTTCTAAAGGATTCTCAAACATTTGATCACAAAATCTACATAATACTCATCAATATCCCATGGAATGTGCTTTAGGAATTGTTGTGTTACACGATTAGGTTTAAATATAAAATGAATCACTTTCAATTGCAATACATTAAAAAACAATAAGGCAAAGGTAACATTTTGATAGTCAACACCATATTCTGTAATACCCTAAGATCTGAATGTAATGTGTTTTCATTGGTCTTATCATTGCTAATTAGTTCTATCAATGGAACACAAAAATTATTGTTTTGGTTCCAACTCACATAGAAAAGATACTGTGCTTGGTAGTATATGTGGGATATACTGGGTATTCTAGGATTCCACTCTTGTCAAGGGGGTCACAATTGGGATGAGGCAATAATCATGTGAAAAATACAATAATGTCAAAGAGAAAAGATTTCAATTCAACATAAATGGCAGACTCTCTGACATGGTACCTGATTAAGCAGTAAATGGACTGCAGGGAAAACAACTCCAGATTCCAGAAGAGGGAGAGGGAACCGAGAGCTGTGTGGCCTTACCCCTGAGCACCATATGGTACTGGGGCCACGCTGCATGCTGGCAGGTAAAATTCCTGACTTCTGGGAGTTGTTGGCCCATTCCAGCTTCACGGAAGAAAAAGGCTTTGAACCAGATCCTAAGAGATGAAGAGTGTCAGACCTAGAGAGGAGGTGCTAGATCCTGACTCCAAGGGCAGCTTAATGCACCTGAGACCTACGCAGTCACACAGGGCTCCACACTCAGAAGAGTCTTGTGATTGGCTTAATTCTCTACTATTGTTGTCTTGAAGGTCTTACTCATTTGGGAACAAGGGGCCCTACGGTTTCATCTTGCAGTGGGTCCCACAAATGATAAAGCCAGTTCTGCCTCATCACCTCTTCTGGTGCTGTGGACAAACAGCTCTTATCCGTGGTTTACCTTCCTTGACAACAGAATTCTTCAGCCTAGTATGTTATACTCTCTTTTGAATGTGCCTTAGTCAAGTATTAATTTACTGACAGAATAACAGTGCAGGAAGGAATACTTTACTTATCTATGGGGAAACAAGTTAAGCAAGCATGTTCCTTAGCAACTGAGGAGTTCATCTTATACCGAGAGTGATTATAAACATACTTTGGGGAGCACTCTTAAGAGAAAAAAAAAATTTTAAATCATTATGCTTAATTTAAATAAGATAAATTGTAGAAAGAAGGCATCCAAAGTGCTTACTATATTAGCAATAAATGTACTATCTATTGATTATTTCTTCACTTTGAAATAAGAATGAGTGATCACAGTTTCCTTTTGCTCCACACATAATGGAAGTGAATTACTGGTTTCAGAAAAGCAAGTAGCAGCTCTCATTTTCTATGGCTATTGTCTATTGAAACTTGAAATCTGCATTTTGAATCCTGGGGAAAATGGACAAAAACATAGGGAGCTGGTATTCATCACCAACTGATTTATCGATGAATCAGGCCTTCTGTAGATACTGTATGCATTCTTGGTGGTAGATATAATTTACTGCAAATATAATAAGAAAATAGGTCTACTGGAATATTACTTCCTGAAAGTAACATTGCTAATACCTAGAAATGCTCTATTTTCCTTCTTTGTTCCACAACTTTTTTTTTCTTTTTTTGAGGGAAGATAAGAGCTAGAAATCAAAGTGAAATACTTTCATGTAATTGAATATTAAATGTCACTGAACAAAACCCTTATTGATAAAGCAGAGACCACTTGGTAGTTCAAGAAAAATGCTCAAGGAAAATGTATTTATAGGGAAAATTGACATGTTCAGCCACTCTAGGTTCAGCAGGAAAAGATTATTAAAGAAAAAAAAAATCTAGTACCACCTGCTCTCTTTTTATTCACAGAGAAGCTGTGAAGATAAATGAGTATTGTGAGTTTCATAGAAAAAAATGAGAAAATAAAAATGTTATATTATTACTATTGTATTAAACGAAGGATATACTCTTTAGATAAATTTTCATTACTTGATTATGATTTTCAGCCAGCCCAGGCAATAGAGTGCCACATGATCCAGCACCACAGCTTAAACTCAGAGTTAATAGTCTGCTGAATATTATTCTGTTTCATTAAAAATTTATAAATTTCTTTGAAGTCTACTTGAGGCAGGGGTGGGAGATAAGATATCCACATGTTATTTCATCGCTCAGACTATAAACTTTTGAGTGCTAGATTTACGTTTGATTCATCATGCATCCCCTAAAGTTCTTAGAATTGGTCTGGCTCAGATGAGGCACCCAATAAATATTTATTGAACTATAAATGAGAGACATAAGTAAGAGATTACATAGTTTTAAAATGATCTTGGTAGATTTTAAAACATTACATATAAATATGTAACCAGAAAATTCGATTTCCTAAAATATAACCTAAAAGGAAAATGATTTTTATTACAGAGAAGGATAATTTCATAAACTGAAATGTGGTTGAAAATAAGACACGGACTTTCAAATCTAGAAACATATATCAGATGAAAACGTTGTGCAATGTATTACTATGGCAATTATTTGTAAATGGTCAAATCAGTTAGGTAAACTATTGGGGTGGTTTCATATAATGTTCCAAAATGTTAAGCAATTAAACATTTAAGATGTAGCAGAAGTTAAATGTGTCTTTTAAAACAGGTTGAAAATTTTATTATCAATAGTTCTTCCTTTATGAAGGCCAAAGGACCTAAAGATAAACAATGAGAAATATTAGGATTACAGTTAGGTCCTCTTGAAGTTGGCAAAATTTTCAGATTTTATTACAGTAGAAGACTATCAAATAATTTGATAGCCATTGAATATTGATTTGGGGAAAAATTAATGGTCATTAGTAGCCCAGCTTTCTTTCTCACATGAGTAACTGGAGACACAGAAATGGTAAATGGTCAAATCATTTAGTTCTTTAGAGACTGAGCCAGGACTGTTCTTGCTCTCCTCCTACAGCCTGCAACACTCACCTCTTGCCATGCCTTTTTCCTGAAAATACCTCATCTCTCTCCTTCGTGTCTTCAATGACCCGCTTTCTGTTGAGTCATCTCTATTAGAATACAAACTTGTTCCAGGCTCTGCAGTCTTAAACAACTCTCCCTTGACCCTACATTCCATTTTAACCATGATTCCGTTTTTATATTTTACTTCACAAACTTCAAGAGTTGTCTGTTTAATCACTGCCTCTACTTCCTACCTCTCCAACTCTTTGCCTCAGTTTCCTCATCTGTAAAAGAGGAATACTAGTACTCACCTTATAGGGTTGTTTTGAAGTTTAAATATGTTAATACATGCGAAAGGCTTAGAAAAGTGTCTGAAACATAATAAGGGCTTAATGAATATTAGCTACTATTACTATCATTACCAACACTGTCATCTTTTATGTCTGCTCTAAGAACCTCGCTAAATTGAGTACATTTACTAACAGAATCTCTAGCTTTCAAGAAACACTATAGTGGTATAATAACTAAAATATAATGGAATAAAAATAGTTATTGATTATTGTCTATTTGCTAGGCCTTTGTGCTAAGAGCAAATGCAGTCCTCATTTTTTCTTCCCAATAGGCTGCCTTTAGATACTTAGTATTGCTAAATTCATTTTATCAATGAGGAAACCAAGACTTATGAAGGCTACAATCCTTAGCGTGTAAGCAAGGGGAATTTCACAGGCAGGGGAAATAATTTTTTAACACACACAGGCTTCAAAGCTTGATGTTAGTATTTCTGTGAATTAGGCGAAATGTTTCTTCTTTCCAGGCATTTCACCCTCTCATGAAGCCATCTGGCATCCCAGAATTCTTCCACTTCATTTATCACTTTGGGATTTATACAAGCAGCTCCAAAATGGATACACAGCAGGCTCAGGAATAGAGATCCACAGAACTGGGGAACCTATCTTAAAGCTAGGTTTTCATAAAGTTTTACATAGGCCAAACAACCACTAGGCCACTGGGGCTGGCCGGGAATATGAGTATTTTTATCTCCATTTTACCGGTGAAGAATAGCATCAAAGAAAGTGAAGTGTGACTTATTCAGAGGCATACATTACTTCATTGGGCAGAGCTGCGGTTTACACTAGGACTGCTGGACCTGAAAGCCTTCTTTTTGTAAACACCCTTCAATCTCATTTTACCATGCTTCACATTCACTTCTTCTTACCCTGATCCCACAGTAACTCACTAGCTCAGAACATCAGAACATCCAGTCCATCAGTGTGCAGATAGCAGATGGATACTATGGGCTGGAAAAAGCACCCAGAAAATGGAATTTACATTTAAATGCTAATAACTAAAGGTTCACTTAAGTTATCCTTTCCAAAAGTTAGGCTGTAAAGAGGGGTAGTTACTAACAGCAAGAAAAGAGTCTCTATAGCCAAATTTCATTGAATGATGTGGGCTAGCAGAAAAGATAATTTAGGGAACGGACTAAATGTAAATACTCTGAGTAATTTCATACAGGTATACACTTTGTCCTTCTCTTTTTAGGGTGGTCTCATGGTCAAAATCAACATACACTTAATTTATTAAATATATTAAATTAATTATTTCTCAATTTACTCTGTTTTTATTTTCTTTTAAATTCATGAACATACAAAGTTCAAGCCTGAAACAAGAGAACGCATAATATATAAAGTGGCTGCCTCACCTGTTTCCTCCCTTTAATAGATTTGCTCTCCAGAGATAGGATCACTTTTTAACAGTTTATAATATATCTTTCCATAAACATTTATGTATATAAGTATAGACGTTTATGTATGCCGGTATATTTCCACATGCTTTTATTGACACAAATAGTATTCTGTCTTAGAAACAATTATATGAGGTTATTATTTGCCACTGAGCAAGACAATGATGATGACGACAAAAATATGTAGGCAAAGGAGAATAAAGAAGAAGAGGTGGAGGAAGACGGAAGTTAATTCTCACAACCCTCAGAGGTGTATGTTAACATAATACTTATTTTATGGATTAAGAAACTGACACATAAAAAGATGAAGGAACTTGCTCCAGGTCAATAGTGCCAGGATTGTGATCTGTGATCTGGCTGCACAGTCCACGTTTTTAGCTGGAAAAATATACTTAATTGTGGAGATTTTCCATAGCAGCACATACAGATCTGCCTCATTCTTTCAGTGGCCGAATAGCATTCAATCTACTCCTATACATTATAGTTTTACAGCTCATAGCAATGGACATTCATTCCCCCAGCCCCTCACTCAACTTCAAGTGTTTTAATAATTACAATATACGAGAGTCCAGGCTTACTCGTTGATTTTCCCCATATAACACAAGTCAGATGAAAGATTTGCTGAATTAGTTTTAGTTTTTCTAAATAAACTGCATAATTTGCTTCAATTGCCTATCTTTTTAGTTGCGGATATCTAGATTCAATTTTTCTTAAGAATACATCTTTTTCCTCAAACTTTAATTGTAGAAAGTCTAATAGATAATATCTAGTTATACTAATCTTGACATTGATGTATTTGAAACTTTATATTCATATTTTATCTGGTGCTCAGAAAATTTTGAAGGGAAAATAATCAGGACTTGTTCTTTTGTTTTCATTTTGCCTATTAACTGGTGCTTTTTATATTGCAATGTCCATCAAAACAGGTTTCTGCAAGAACACCATAACATAGCTATTATCAGTTAATCAGACGGCAAAAAATTAGGATTTCACACTCTAATTAGAAAAATGGTGACTAATTCATCAGTGGATTCTGATTCACTAATATATTCATATCATTATTAAGCTACTGTGTATTCTTCAGCATATAAATCTATTTTCTATAAATGATTTTCAGGAGAAATTGAACTCAAAAGATTGCATATTTAAACACAGTTCAAATATGAGATACACAAAATTTTAAACAAATAAAATGCTAATACAAATTGGTGTTTTGTTTTGTTTTGTTTTGTTTGGTGCGGAAGATTGGCCCTGAGCTAACATCTGTGCCAATCTTCCTCTATTTTGTATGTGGGATGCCACCACAGCATGGCTTGATGAGCAATATGTGGGTCTGCGCCCAGGATCCAAACCCGTGGACCCTGAGGACATCAAAATGAAGCACGCAAACTTAACCACTATGCCACCAGGCCAGCCCCATGCAAATTGTTTTAATGTGGCTTGAAACACTGTATCCTAACTACCAGGTGTTTCACCGATACCAATGAACACTCTTGCAAAATGTAAACTACTTTAAATCTCTCCTAGATCAAGCAAGTCTTAAGAGTAAAATATGCACATGTGAACAAAGAGCTGATTTTTAATTTATAAATAAAATGGTACTGGGAAAAGATAAACATTTTATAACTCTATGTGCTAAAAAGGCTTAGAAACAATGACCAACCTGGTAGCAAAGAGCAACCCTAGGGCTCAAATTGTGAGTCTCCAAACAGAAGAAATGGCTGATTCCAGCCTGGGTCATGAAATATACAAGATGAGCCTGGGACGTCTTGTATCTGCTGATAAGGAAACTAGGATAAGACTACTAGGATCTGTGTCAAAAGAACTCGAAATGAAACTTGAAAAGGCTCCCAGTGACCTAAGTTGGGACAACTGAGAATTAATAAGAATAAGAGCTACAATGAATTAAAACAAAAATTATTTAAATTCATAAATTCTCTTGGTAGAAGGATTGCATGTAATACATAAAGAATGATAGAATTAGAACATCTTAACTAGTAATAATGAATGAATCAACACTGACATTGAACATTGACATTAAACATCAACTGCTGTTATTACACACACACACACACACACACACAACATTATATGCCTCCTGAAAAGAAGAATGAATATGGCTATTATGGAGTCTCACACACACACACAAAATCAAACCAGGGTCTGGATCCAACTCTGAATTTATAGAAAACACAGCAGTAGGTCAGAGGAACTTGTTAAACTACGTCATGAATTTTGAGATAACTGGAAATTTGAAACCTGACTGAAAATTTGGTGACTTTAAGAATTTATTATTTTGTAGGTGTGATTTTGGTATTGTGATTATGGTAGGGATAAAAAAGAACTCACCTTTTTAAAGACATATATCAAAAACTTTACTAATGAAATGACAGGATATCTAGGATTTGTTTCAAAGCAATATGAGAAGCGGAGAAAAGGCTGGGCACGTGGATAGGGCAGGATTGGCTGTTACTGGTTAATGGTAGTTGATGCTGGGAGATGTGACATGAGGTTTCATCATTCCCCTATTTGTGTGTATGTTTGGGAGTCTCCATAATTAAAAGTTTGGGGTTTTTTGTTTGTCAAGTTTTTTTGTTTGTTTTTGTCAGCAGCATTTAGAAGTGCTGTAGAATTACTTAAACACCAAAATCTTTGGAGATTTTGTAAAAAACAGTTGCATTTAAAGGCATCAGAAAATTACTTAAACACCAAAGAAAGCTTTTATCCACGAAGCACTCAGCAGGAGAACCTTCACAGTCCAGGCTAATTAGCTATTTCCTCACCAGTTAGCTGCATCCAGTTATGTCAAGCTTGTCATTTTCCAAATATAAATATTACTTGCTTTAAAAGTCAAGTTAAGAAAAAAAAGCTGCCAATATATTAGAACTTTATTGAGTACGAATATGAATGATTTCTTGCAGTATTTATTAAATGTTAAAATATCTAACCAAAACTACTTAGAGATAGGTATTAATAAATTAACATGGAAATTCATAAAGGGAAAAGTTAAATAGTTCTTAGGATGCCTTTTTTCCACATTGGAACTAAATCTTTTTGGCATTAAATCCATTTTTAATTAGAACAAAAATAACTTGTTTTTATTAAGTGAAATAACATTGGGAGAAAACATTTTAAGGGGTAAAGACACTGTTGGATAAAATGACTGATGACGTACACTTAAATATGACACTTATGACTGGAAGACAGAGTATGCAAAAATTAATCAGCATTCTCATGATTAATTTTCTTTTAACACTCAAGCATAAACATTTAATACTAAAAAAATTACTTTCCATCCTTACATCTCAGGAGTTCTGAAATCCCTGGGCTTTTCTTACCAGAATGAATTAACTAATGACTTAAAAAAAGAAGAAAAAACCCTAGCAATATTAGAAAACAGAGATTTAAGATAAGAACATGGATTACTTTAGTTTCAGGAACAGTTCTTTTTCTTATGATTTCAGGGAGCTCAAAATGCAATTTGGATGGAAGATAACTAATTCTTTCAAAGTCAGACAGAAATTCAACATTCCCAGACAGCCCTAAGTTTGTTCTAATCAATAAGTTCTGGCTGGTCCCACTGTGAAGCCATTTCATTGTTTTATGTCCCACACAGCCCTTTGTCATAATATAGCCCATTGTTAATTATTCTTATGTGAAATATGGACCCCTGTGTCCCTTCCCTGTTCTCTAAGAATTAGCATGACCAAAATATTATCAGCATGTATATAATCAGTAGATCCAAACTTCTAAGAGAAGTCTCAGAATTAATCTAAGACAATACCATATATAAAATTTGACTACTGTGTGTTCTACTAAAGCGTCTTAAAACCTTATTGGGGTGTCTGGCAGAAATAAGGATTAATTCTTAAGTCCCCGCCCAAAGAATGGGAAGCTGATTTCTTAAATAGCAGTTGTCAATGGAGGGATTAATGGGGCAGAGAAAGTGAGAGGAATAAATTGATGACTAAATGAATGAATGAATGAAATAAAGTGAAATAAAGAGGGCCACATATGAACTGAAGATAACAAGGCGTCCTGATCTAAGGATTGCAATCCATCCACCTCTGTTCACCATCATTGTAATGACTTGGGCTATTGCTTAAACATTTACTTAAATTTGTAGTTCGAGCCTTCTCAGTAGCTTGACTCAGAAAGGAGAACCCTACTCTTACCAGTCTTCATATGCATGACAATCTGTATCACATAAACGTTCACAAAAATAAACTTCTTCGTACTTGTAATCTTGTCTAATCAACCAATATTAACCCCAGAGATTACATTTCCATGTTAACCATTACTCTGTATCAAGATATGAACATTCCTATTGTTTGACTATAGAAATACAATTGTTTCGCTTTATTTTTACCTTTTTTGTTGATTAGTAAAAGGCAATATAGAGAAATAGTGAGTGTGGGCTTCAAAATCAGACTTTCTGGATTCAAATCCTGATTCTTTTACACCTCTATATGCCTCAATTTATTTATAAAATGGAGATAAATATAGAACCTATAAAGATTTTTGAGGTTTAAATAAGGCATATCATATAAAATGTAGAACAAAGTAACAGAGTCTCTGCTCAATAAATACTATTATCACTGATTTACTAAAAGGTTGAAATATAAATATTCCCCATTCTTACCCTCCTAAAATTTGAAGAATAAACTTCTCACTCCAGGAAAACAGAACTACTTTTTCTGGTTGATTTTAGTTCTAGTTTTAATGAGCAATCTAAGTCAATTTTTAAGAAAGAAGAGAAGAGGATTCTCTAAAAGGAAAGAAAAAGGAAATAAACACCTCTGGGGAAAGTATGTCAGGCAGGAGATAAATATGACTTCTCTACATTTAAAAGAAGAGCAGAGATGAGTACAAAAGATGGTGAGAAGTTACCAGGGTGGGATAACATACCTAGAAGATCACTTGGAGGTCGTCCAAGAGGAGAGAATGCCCATTGTCTCCAAATAGCCAGGTTATTGGACATGGCAAGAGGCTGCCAAGAGAACTGTTTGGGTGTTCAAAAAACACATGGGAGTCACATCATCATCCAGGGAGCATCCAGTTCAGACTCCAGCAGGAATGCCCTCATCTCCTGGAGTGATATTATTACTTTTTCATCTACTACCTTACCGTAGACTGAAAGATCCATCACCCAAGAGTTAATTCAATTCCCATCTGATTACTCCATGAGGACCACTCACCAGCCCTCTCCATGACCCAGGACACTTGCAAACACAAGAAAGGGGGACTCAGGTCAACTAATGTGGTGGTGATGGTGATGTTCTCCACTCAGGTACTCTTGAGAGCAGAACTCAACCTACTGCAAACCCCCTGAGCACAGCCCAGTGCCCCTGTCACTTCTGGGATATTAAACTAGGATACTTAAAAAAAAATCTTGGCAGTCATTTGTGACTCTTTAATTTACCCATATAGCAGTATTGTGAAGGTTTTTTTTTTTTTATCTTGTTATCTGATTCTTTTATTATATTTGTTTCTTTACCCATATTCCTCATTTATATTTTGACCACATATGGCATGCATTTGCCAAATGTAACAATCTATTATAGTAATGAAAGTGCACAACTTCAGCAAACAAAAAGGATGGACATGTGGAAAAATACAAAAGGGAAACGTATATTTAGAGAGGAGGCAGTATTTTATTCCATATTCATGCCTTTTATTCTAACCAAATGTAAAAAGAGATGAAAACATCTATTGCTGAGTTGCTAAGAGCAATGGCAGAGAACTTTGCAAGTTTGAGAGTTACATGGAGAATTTAAACGAATCATTTGAGGGCACCCCTAAAGTCTATCCTAAACTTGAAGGACTCAATAACCTTAAAAAAAAAAAAAAGCAAAGCTCAGCCCTAAATGTCCAGAGACACCCTAAAAAAGTAGTCAGATGATTCTGATATTTTTCAACAAGTATTTTTTCCTCTTTAACTTCAATAAAAAACACAATTCAAGCTGCAACAGGAGACGTGAGAAAGGTAAATAAAGTAGTTAGTGCTAGTCAATCCCTGATGCGTACTTTCTCACTTGCTTTCTTTATTTTCCTATTCCAGCCAGCTAACATTATCCTTGCATGGACAAACTCTAGCAAGTCAGAGAAGATGGGAGAGAATAGAAATTAAAAAAAAAAAAAAAAGAATCAGGTCTTGAGAGAAGCATAAATTAGCTTTCATTTAGTAGCTTCACATTCTTGACACCATAAAACCTAACATATTTGTTATCAGGGACTGCTGCTGGTTTAATAACTTATGTTCTAGATATTTCTGAATACATGCAATGATATTATAAGCAGAGTTACTGAATGCACTGAAATAAGACTCCATTCTCCCTCTCACTACTATTTAAAGGTGGGATATCATTGCAGGTCCTTGGAAGTGATGTGGTAGAAATGACGATGATGATGTTGAGGATGATGACAACAACGACTGCAACAGCCCAGCTTTGTTGAGCTATTCCTATGCATCAGGGATTCTGTCTTTGATGCATTACTTCTTTTAATCTTCACAACAATTCCTTGAGGATGGCACTAGCATAGTGATATTGTAGATCCAGAGACTAAGGCTAAGAGAAGTCACTGATCCAAGATCACAGAGCTAGGGAGAGGTCAGAAGCAAAGGAAATTTATACTCTTGCATTAAAAAATGATTAATTTAGATGCTACCAAAGACTCATAAGCTTTATCAAATAAATCAAATGCCTTATTATGGGAATACCATATCATAATTAATTCTTAATAAAATAATTTAAATAAGAATGCTCATATTAATTTTGATTTGGAATTCTGTAGCACAAAAGAGTTCATTTCTCATGAATAACTTATTTGTTTCTTAAACTGAAAAATGAAAGATAAGAAGTAACTTTTTATGGTTTTAAAGTTGGCTTCTAGGAAGCTCAGAATTAACTTTAGCTTTTAAATAGTGCTCTCTCACTTCAGTCTTCTTTTTTTTTCAATTTCCCATGTCTTATTTTATATATGACTTATATAAAGCCTCAGTCATCACCTCTCCTATTCTAAAATATGTTAAAACTTATTTTTAAAGTACATATGCCGAGAAAGTCCAAAGCAATTTCTCAAAAAAAGATTATACCACTTAGGGTCAAGCTGCCGTTTACCTTCTTAGTTCTGCAGTGTGTATCAAGACAAGCTGCTATCCTTTTGGAGAACTTGCAATTTTCTTTGAAGAGGCATAGCCTGTTTGTCCCCATAAGCCATTAAAGCACTTCTTTGGTTCATTAAGAGTGGGCATATCTTTCTTATTCTTAATCTTAATTAGTTCGTTGACTCTATTCTTTCCATTCTTACTTAATTGGGAAATAGTGCTTCTGTGTCATTATTTCCAATTAATTACCTGAACTGAAAAATGATTACACCCTGCTTCCTTCCTTCCATCCTGATTTTTTCCTTCTTACCTCCATGATTCTATTCCAATCAGAGACAGGCTCTTGTGCCCATATCATTCACATCTTAACTGTTCTGCTCGTGTGATAAAGAATTGTTTGGTTATCTGTATGTCTTTCGAAGATGTCAGGCAAGTAAAAGTACATGAAAACCAGAGATAGCTTGGAACAAAAAGAGTCAATGTCCTGTTTCTCTTTGTGGTTTCTAGACCAGAGCATGTAGAACAGTAATGATTTGATGAATGAATAATAACAAAACTCGATTGCATACCAAATATTGAAATATTAATAATATGTCTTTCCTCGTGACTGCTTAATGCACTTGTTAAGGCACCCTTCTGCCTACCACCAAGCTCTAGACACCACATGCTCACTCAGTTTAGAGACTTTTACCCCGCAGGGATTGCTTGGACTA
The DNA here is from genome assembly GCF_021613505.1 of Equus quagga. Taxonomy (NCBI): domain Eukaryota; kingdom Metazoa; phylum Chordata; class Mammalia; order Perissodactyla; family Equidae; genus Equus; species Equus quagga. The sequence goes on from NC_060268.1 coordinate 142,879,766, forward strand.
TGTATTTATGCCCAGGATTTGGAGAAAAGACTTTCATTATTATTCTAAGAAAGAAGAGGTTCCAAAATGGAGTATACATGTCTAAAATAATAAAACATTGCTTGTCAAGTTTTTCAAAAATTTCACAGAAAAAGAGACCCAGTGAGGCCATGCTATTTCTACTGTGAAATTTTCAATTCCGTAATATACCCATTAGTACCAGCCAACTGAATAATCAGTCATAACTCTAAATTGTTATGATTGCTTAATTGGGGAAAAAGCCATAATCCTTATCTCTAGGCACATCAGTGAATACTCATCTTTTTTTCCATTCTGACCCGCCCACATTTAGCTACCTTCAGTATTGCGTATTTGGTAGAGTTCAGGCTGACAATCACTTTTCGTTGAGAAGATTTTCAGAAGGAAAGCCTATAACAGAAACCACCATACTGAATCATCCCAAGATGCCCGGCCACTAAACTAGGCACTGTCTGTAGCCAGTCCAATTTGTTGCTAGCTGAGGAATTAGCAAAGAATGTGTTCTTCTATATATTCGATCCTGTCCTCAAAAAGAATAGAACTCAAGGAAAATCATTAAGTAAATCACACTGTTCTCCCCATTTGCTACCATCAATGCTTTGATACATGTAAAAACAGCGTGGAAGAAAAAAAAGGCAAACTTGACTAGTAAAAACTCACAAAGAGCAACAAACAGAATGAGCCAGGAATAAGACAAATAGATCCTTGGGTTCTGGCTGGGCAGGTGGGTCAAATGAAAAGCACCTCCTACTTACCTGGGTGCAGACTTTCCATATTTTACCCTAGCACCCAAAGCTTATCATCCCATGTGCAATATGCAAATAATCTTAGGATTTGGGGGTAGCCGGGAACCATTAGTTTAAATATTTATTGAGCACTATTCTGTGACAGACATAGCTGTGTTTTCATGAAGATGTTTAACATCAGCCAGCTTACTCTTATACTCTCAACTCCAGTTACTGAGTACTGTAAATAAATAAAGCATAAAATGAATAACTAATTGCATGAGGAACCCAAATATTGTTTCATCTAACCCCAACAATTTACATAATTGATTATGGAGAGTCAATAGCTTTGCTTTTGAATACAGCTGACTACTGGAGAAACTAAAGGCAAACGCCAAGGTTTCTGAAGTCCCAGGGCAGTGCTGATTTCTTTCTTCTCATATCAACTGTCAAATATATTCATAAGCCAAAAGAAGGGTATGATTGAAAAAAAAGCAAATATGCAAATTCATGCACTTAAACATTTTCCTTCTATAAAGAACCTTATAGAAAAGAACTTTAGGCAGCTTATAGTTTAAAAACAAAGTGAAAATAAGACTAAGACACCAAATAGAAGTTTCCCATTCATTCACGACAATGCATTCCTCCATAAATCTTGAGTGCTACCATCATAAATTCCCCTGATTTATTTACTTCAACCAAAGTATCTCTGCTTAACTATGAATTTATTTATTTATTTATTTTTCTGCTTTTTCTCCTCAACCCCCCCACCCCTGCACATAGTTGTATATCCTAGTTGCAGGTCCTCCTAGCTGGGGGATGTGGGACGCTGCCTCAACGTGGCCTGATGAGCGGCAGCATGTCCGCGCCCAGGATCTGAACCCTGGGTCACTGCAGTGGAGCGTGCGAACTTAACCACTCGGCCACAGAGCCGACCCCTGAATTTATTTTAATAGCCTTATAAGAATTCATTTTTGCACTGTTCTATTAACTATGCAACAGATTAGAAGCTGAAAACTTGTCATTTTTATTCTCTTTGTTTTTGACCTTGGGCTATTTATTTAATATTGTTTAGCTAAATTGTTTCCTTGTCTCTAAAGTATCTAGAGAGGCCAGATTGAGCAATTGGCAAGTGATGAACCAAGTGATTAATTTAGACCCATAATTACTATTGAATTGATGAACAGGAGTCACATGCATTCTACACTGGGTTTCTTGGAAGAGAGAACTAATGTGTTAAAGCAATTCACATTAATTCATACATTGTTTATACCAATTGTGCCAAAATGGCCATCTGTCTAGGACATTTTTTTCTCTAATTATAACTTGGCACATTGATTGCTTTTTCCTGACCAACACCCAAGTACTGGTGTCTTTCATGGCACATTACCACAACTGAGTTTTGACCATTGGTATTTTAGGAGGCAAAAACAGTTTGTCCCTAAATCCTGATTTAATCCTGTATTTTCTTTTTAACCTGAGAGAATTTTCTCATAATTGTCAAGTTTTTTCTTCTTACTTTGAATAAATATTTTAACATATATAATGACACTTTTATTGACCATTTGCATATCACATTTTCATTACACTTTCATATTGTTGGCAACTGCCTGTTTTTTGTTAAAATAATTAAAGTCACCATTGCATTTTCTTTCCAACCTATTTCAATCTAATTCTACCGAATTTCTGTTTTCATGACTTCTATTAGTTGCTTCTTAAAGAGGTATTATATTCTCTTCATAGAACTAAATGCAGGCCAGGCTACTAAGATCTGCACACTAGTGAAATTACCAGATATTCTGATTATCTCCCGAAAATTGCACGATAGCCTCATCTGGAAATCACAAGTATGCAATTTATTGTGACTAGTGCAAAGTTGATTCTCAAGAATTGTCAGTGCCTCCAGAAATTGTATCTCTTCTTAGCCAGTATCTAGGTAGGATGCCCATTATAACCAACCCCTCAGAGAAGGCTTCCAACCACTTTGAGGGGACCCAGTTCTGGATTTAGGATGAGAACACAGATCAGATCAGTTCAGATTATGTCTCTCCCCAGATCTAAACCCTGGAGTGACTCTCCTTGACTGTATAATCATGTCGGATCTGTAGACTAATATTCAAGGTCCTCCTTGGACTGGTCCCAACTATATTCCTTCATATGCTCTACCCTCCAGTCATACCCAATTATACCAATTTAAGACATATCAAAGCCCACAATATAACTATAGGGTTGCTCATACTTTGCCTCCCCTTGACAAATTCCTCCTTCCTTTTCTGTTTGCCAAAATCCTATTCATACTATATAATCTCATTCATTATCACTTCCTCCATAAAGCTTTTCTTTAGTTTTTTCTAAAGAAAAAGTTTTCTCTAAAGTTTTTCTTAGTACCCAGGTTAGGTTTATCACTCTCATAGAGATTTTTAAAGACCCTCATTAAAGCATGTATATCATTCTGCCTTAGTTGTACTCTCATATACTCCCTTCTCCAATCTAAGGGATATGTGAGCAACCACAGAAATCTTTGCATTCTCTAAAAATTCTCCAATTGGTCTCAAATGGGGACCAATACATTTTTCCTATTTTATTCAAGACCCAAGGATGCTACTTCCTCAAAAGAGGGGTTCCAGAGAATTTGACAATTACTACCCTCATTAGCAGTGAAAAAGTTCCATCTGTTCTTGTCAGAAAATCTGCAGCTGAATGGTCATCAATAGGCAACCAAGACACCAAATGCAGCTTACAGATAAATTTTGTTTGGCCTGAATAGTGTATAAAAAAACCTATGCCAACATTTTTAAGCCAGAAGATTTCTTGTTATAAATCTGGATGTGGTTTCTTCTGAAAAAAATCTAAAACCACTGGGCCTGACTTCCCAAATGACAACAATCCACTGGAACTGAGTGGGAAGGCCGGTTAGGCAGGGTATACATTCTCCATTTTGCCACAGACAACACCAGTCTCTTCTATGTCCATATTGACAGCCAGTGCCATTTTATTATCATGCTTAAACCTTCACTTTTTAATAGCACATAAATATTTCTCTGTAACCTAGGATCTGTCAAAAGCAAGAAAATAAAAGCTTGACCAGGAATGCCATGTGTTTTTTTCTTAATTCATTATTTTAAGTCATCCAACTTGATTTATATGTGCTTTTGAGTTTGCAACAATTGATTTGTACTTCCCTTGCCTCAGGATGTTCAGGTAAACTGTTTGAGGGGTAACAATTTGTTCAAATGAAAAATAAGTCTTCTATCGTTTTCAAGTTGGCAATATTATGATCCTAATCTGCTTGTTTCTCTTAAGGTAGAAAATAAATAGAATGTCAGCAAAACAGATGTGGAAAGATTTCAAGGGAAGTATTTTTCTAAATATGGGAGTGGCTGCCTCTACACCTTCACTTAGGACACTCAGAATTAAGTCAACACTTTCCATACCTCCAACTGGTGACAATTGAAACCTCTCCTCAAATCTAAAAGCATACTGCTAGCCAGAATCACTTACTCATCATCGATAAGTAACAGTGTTCCAAATCTAGTGATAAAAAACTAAATGTAACGGAGCTGGCCCTGGGGCGTAGTGGTTGAGTTTGGCTCCCTCTGCTTCAGCAGCCCAGGTTTGCGGGTTCGGATCCCGGACACAGACCTACACCACTTGTCAGCCATGCTGTGGCGGTGACCCACATACAGAATAGAGGAAGACTGGCACAGATGTTAGCTCAGGATGAATCTTCCTCAGCAAAAAAGAAAACAAAACCAAAAGCTAAATGTAAAGATTACATGAGCTTAAAAACAAGATTAATTTACTTGGAAACAGTTTCTAAAAGAAGGAATTTTATAAAGGCTGGAGATAAATGGAGATTACTAAGGCTCCAAGCATTACCCCTACAACAAAACCAAGAAAACTATTGTTTGAAAAAGTAAATATTTATACCTCTGTCATTAAGGACTCAACCATGTTCTGAATTACTTCTACCAGCCAAAAGAGACATGGATCAGTAGGTGCGGCTCCAGCACAGCACAAGCAAAGACCCTGACATGAAACAACCAGCCCCAACTCAACTATTAAAGAGCACATTTTTAGCTACAAGCGTAACTTTACACTCAATTTTACTTTCAATCTAAAACATTTTACCAGCAAAGTAATCAGAAAACACCTTACAGTGAAGCAAAATATCAACTCAGTAGGGGAACAGATAGACAGGATTAACCTGACTGACCCAAATAGGACACAATCTAAATGGATGATAATGTAAGAACAGAGGGAAAAGCAAAGTTTGCCTCCTGGGCTTCACACTCCTAAAGCTGTCTATTCTTATTGTGGTGGGTGTACGTGCACACATGCTCACCAAAGCAAAGGAAAAAATTCACCCTATTTTTCAAAGCTCTTTTTACATAACCCAAAGACCAAGTAGCTTCTGAGTTTCCAGCAGACAATTTGAATGACAGTATTTTTCCAATTGCATCCTAAAAACATCCTATACATCCTTTAAAATCACGTGTAGCAACTCTTTACAACAAACTCTTTCTCTTTTCTCTTCTAATTTGCTAGATTTTATCCAAGTAGTACAGCATCTATGGTTCTGATGCTAATAAAGGTGAAACTTCTAATACCTGTCCTTTAGCACAATTAATTTCAATTTTTTTGACCAAGATCCACAACAGCAAATATATTTTACATAATGAATTAATAACCACACACCCAAAACAAAATTTAAGGTACCAATACTTACTCTTACTAACTCCTATACACTCCTATATTTTCAACTATGTTTCATCCTTTTGCATAAAAACAAGAGTGCTAGTTGTGCCCCTACTAAATTGCTTCTGTGGCTCACAAACATGTCAAAACTGGCAGTTTGAAAAACTTGAAAGCTTTTGCTTTCAGAGGCATTTACCAGCATGATCTATTCAATTTATTAACTAAATGGGTAAAGTAAATAGGAAAAATTTAAAGATGGAGAATAAAAATATAAATGGCAGGTGACGTCAGCAACATAGCAGAGTGAACTGTTCCCTCTGTCCCTCCTCTTTCAAACTACAACTGAATGGACATTATTGATCAGTGGAGGACACCCACACAGCACATCAGGACGTTTGAGGGACCCACGTAGCTGTACATCTGAAGGTAAGATGGACTATCTGCTGGGGAGCTGGTGGAGATAGGTGAGCAATCCCTGGCCCCCAGGAAGCCCAGTACATGCATGAAATCGCTCTCCCAGCTGGAGCACTCATAGTACTACTGCGACCTTGAGGGTGGGAGCTCACCTCAGTGCAGCTGCTGAAACAGGTGATGGCAGCCTCAAGCCCCTGCATGATTGCTTCCCCCTTTGGTGGGAGAGTCCACAGGACCATGTGGTCCACAAGGAGTGGCTAAGGCTCAAACCCAGTGGGGAGGTTCCACTTACCAAGCACAACAGCTGATGTGACCTAGGAGCAGACCTAAGCCTATCTGTGGTCTGGGAAAATGAGTTTCTGGCTGCCACAAATGCCTATAATATTGCTGCAGCTCTGAATGGGGGAGTATGACTCAGTGGGACTATAGGAGCAGGAAGCAGCAGCTCTAAGCCCCCGTATGAGCACTCTCTTGTCTGGTGGGAGAGTCCACTATCCCACCAGGGTTCCAGTGAATGACTCTAGCTCAGATCCAGTGGGGAGGCCCTGCCCACCGGGCAGAACAGGTGGTGTGACCTACAGAAGATGGCAGAGGAGCAGTGACTCTGGGTGAACAAGGTCGTAGCTGCTGCAAAAGCCCATAGTACTGCTCTGGGCCTGAAGTGGGCAGCATGTCTCCACGGGACTGTGGCAGCAGGCAGCAGCAGCCCTGAGCCCCCAGTGTGATTGCTTTCCCATTTGGTGGGAGCTCCCACAGGGCTGCTGTGATCCTAAAGAATGGCTCGGGCTTGGACAGGCACAGCTAACAGCGATCACAGCAGGCTCAGATTACACAGCCCCTGTCCCTCCCCAGGGGCAAAAGGTGGAACCTGAGACCAAATACTATCACTATTTGATGGCACAAATCCACTCCATCAATTGGTATGAAGAAATATATCAATACTCTAGACCAGAAGGAAAAAGACAACCACTCAGAAGTCAATCCAGAAGGCACAGCAACCTACAATCTAGATGACAGAGAATTTGAAGCAGCCATAATAAAAAACCTCAATGAGTTACAAGAGAATTCAGAAAGACAGTTCAATGAAATCATGAATAAAATTAATGAACAGAGGGAATTCTTCACAAAAGAGATCAAAACTATAAAGAAATACCAATCAGAAATGCAGCAGATGAAAAACACAACAGAGGAAATAAAGAAAAATCTGGAGTCTTAAATAACAGAGCTGAAATATGGAGGATAGAATTGGCAATCTAGAGGATAGGAAGACAGAAATGCTTCAGATGGAGGAGGAGAGAGAACTAAGATTAAAAAGAAATGAAGAAATTCCCTGAGAGAATATCCAACTCAATCAGGAAATGCAACATAAGAATTATAGGTGTTACAGAGGCAGAAAAGAGGGAGTAAGGATCAGAGAGCTTGTTCAAAGAAATAATAGATGAGAACTTCCCAATCCTGGAGAAGGAGCTGGAATTACATGTAAATGAAGCCAACAGAACTCCTAATTACATCAATATAAAAAGACCTTCTCCAAGGCATATGTTTGTAAAGCTGGCAAAAATCAATGAAAAAGAAAAAATATTAAGGGCAGCAAGGCAGAGGAAAATAACTTACAAAGGAACCCCTATCAGGCTTTCAGCAGATTTCTCAACAGAAACCTCACAGGCTAGGAGAGAGTGGAATGATATTTTTGAAACTCTGAAAGACAAAAATTTTCAGCCAAGAATATTATATCCAACACAAATATCCTTCACTATGATGGAGAAATAAAAACTTTCCAAGATAAACAAAAGTTTAGGGAGTTTATTGCCACAAGACACCCTTCTACAAGATTTGACCAAGAAGGCCTTCATGCCTGAAAAAACAAAAATGAGAGGGTTTACAAAGCCTTGAGCAAGGAGATAAATAGACAGACAAAAATCAGAAAATTGCAACTCTCTGTCAGAATAAATTGGCAAACAATTATAACTCTGAAGATAAAGGGAAGGAAAACATAAAAAATAAATATAAACACTTCATTTTAACCACAAATTCACAACACATAACAGAATAATTTGTGAAAAGAAAGGGAACAGGAAAGGGATGAAAGCTGCCTAGAGTAAGGGAATAAGAGCTTATGAGAGAATGGACTATCTTATCTATGAGATCTTTTATATAAACCTCAAAGTAACCATGAAAGAAAAAACCAGAAGAGGGACATAAATGATAAATAAAGAGAAAATCATCATAGAGAGCCACCAAACTGAATTGGCAATCTGAAATACATGAGACAAGAAACAAGAGAAATACAAAACAAATGGAAAACAAGTGAGAAAATGACAACATTAAGTCCTCATATATTACTCTAAATGTAAATGGATTGAATTCTCCATTCAGAAGACAGATAGTAGCTGTATGGCTTAAAAAACAAAACCCAACAATTTTCTGCCTCCATGAAACACAGCTCTAAAGACAAACACAGGCTTAGAGTGAAAGGATGAAAGACAATACTCCAAGTTAATGGCAAACAAAAGAAAGCAGGTGTTGTGATACTTATATCAGACAAAGTAGACTTGAAGATAAAAAAGACAATGGGAGACAAAGAAGGGCAGTATATAATGATAAAAGGGACACTCCACTAAGAAGACATAACACTTATATATGCTTCTAACACAGGAGCACCAAAGTACAAAAATCAACTATTAATTTACCTAAAAGGAGACATTAACAGCAACATAATAATAGTAGGGGAACTTAAAACTCCACTGTCAGCAATGGATAGATCAACCAGACAGAAAGTCAACAAGGAAATAGTGAAACTAGACCAGATGGACTTAATAGAGATATATAGAGAATATTCCATCCAAAATCAGCAGAATACACATTCTTCTCAAGTGCACATGTATCATTCTCAAAGATAGACCATATGTTGGGAAACAAGGCAAGCCTCAATAAATTTAAGAAGACTGAAGTCATATCAAGCATCTTTTCTAATCATAATGCTATGAAACTAGAAATCAACTGCAAGAAAAAAGCTGGGAAAATGACAAACATGTGAAGACTAAACAACATGCTACTGAACAACCAATGGATCATTGAATAAATTAAAGGAGAAAAAAATCAAAGAATATCTGGAGACAAATGAAAATGAAAATCCTATGGCATGCAGCAAAAGCAGTCCTAAGAGGGAAATTCATAGTAATACAGGCTCAGCTTAACAAACAAGAAAAATCCCAAATGAGCAACTTTAACCTACAACTAACAGAACTAGAAAAAGAACAAACAAAGCAGAAGTCAGGAGAAAGAGGGTAATAATAAAAATTAGGGAAGAAATAAATGAAAGTGAAATTTAATAAAACAGTAGAAAGGCTCAATGAAACTAAGAGCTGGTTCTTTGAGAAGTTAAACAAAATTTACAAACCCATAGCCACACTCACTAAGAAAAAAATAGAAAAGCCTCAAATAAATAAAATTAGAAATGAAAGAGGAGAAATTACAGCAGATACCACAGAAATATAAAGGATTATAAAAGAATACTATGAAAAACTATATGCCACCAATTGAATAATGTAGAAGAAATGGATAAATTCTTACACTCATACAACCACCCAAAAGTTAACCAAGAAGAAATAGAGAATCTGAATAGACCAATTACAAGGAGAGAGATTGAAACAGTAATGAAAAACCTCCCAAAAAATAAAAGTCCAGGACCAGCTGGCTTCTCTGGACAATTCTGCAAAACGTTCAAAGCAGATTTAGTACCTATCCACCTCAAACTAATCCAAAAAATTGAAGAAGATGGGACACTTCCTAACACATTTTATGAGGCCAACTTCACCGTGATCCCAAAGCCAGTCAAGGACAACACAAAGAAGGAAAACTACAAGTCAATATCAGGGATGAACATAGATGCAAAAATTCTCAACAAAATATTAGCAAACTGAATATAGCAATACATAAAAAGGATTAAACACCATGATCAAGTGGGATTTATACCAGGGACATGGTTCAACACCCGCAAATCAATCAATGTGATACACTATCTTAGCAAAATGAGGAATAAAAACCACATGATAATCTCAATAAACGCTGAGAAAGCATTTGACAAGATCCAACATCCATTCATGATAAAAACTCTGAATAAAATGAGTATAAAAGAAAACAACGTAAACATAATAAAGGCCATATATGACAAGCCCACAGCCAATATCATAATCAATGGGGAAAAACTGAAAGCTATCCCTCGGAGAACAGGAGCAAGACAAGGGTGCCCACTCTCACCACTCTTATTCAACATAGTACTGGAGGTTATGGCCTGAGCAACTAGGCAAGAAAAAGAAATAAAAGGGATCAAAATTGGCAAGGAGGAAGTCAAACTCTTGGTGTTTGCAGATTATATGATTTTATATATAGATAACCCTAAAGAATCCATAGAGAAACTATTAGAAAAAATCAACCACTACAGCAAAGTTGCAGGGTACACAATCAACTTGCAAAAATCAGTTGCATTTTTATACTCTAATAACAAATTAACAGAAAGAGAACTAAAGTACACTATCTCATTTACAATCACAAAAAAAGAATGAAATAGTTAGGAAAAAATTTAACCAAGGAGGTGAAAGACATATAGAATTAAAACTATAAGACATTATTGAAAGAAATAGATGATGATATAAAGAAACAGAAAAATATTCCACGTACATGCATTGGAAATATAAGCACAGTTAAGATATCCATACTCCCTGAAGCAATCTACACATTCAACGCAATCCCAATCAGAATCCCAAAGATATTCTTCACAGAAATAGAACAAAGATCCTAAAATTCATATGGGGCAACAAGAGACCCCCAATAGCTAATGTAATCCTGAGAAAAAAGAACAAAGCTGGAGGAATCACAATCCCTGACTGCAAAATATACTACATAATGCTATAATAATCAAAACAGCATGGTAGCGGTACAAAGACAGACACACAGATCAATGGAACAGGATTGAAAGCCCAGAAATTCAACCACACATCTATGGACAGCTAATTTTCAACAAAGGAGCTAAGAAAATACAATGGAGAAAGAAAAGTCTCCTTAATAAATGGTATTGGGAAAACTGGACAGCCACAAGCAAAAGAATGAAGGTAGACCACTATCTTTTGCTATAAACAAAAATTAACTCAGAATGGATTAAAGATGAAAGTAAGACATGAAACTGTAAAACTCCTAGAAGAAAATACAGGCAGTACACTCTTTGACATCTGTCTTAGAAGGATCTTTTCGAATACCATGTCTAGTTGGGCAAGGTAAACAAAAGAAAAAATAAACAAATGGGACTTCATCAGACTAAAGACCTTCTGGAAGGCAAAGGAAGCCATGAACAAAATGAAAAGACAGCCCACCATCTGGGAGAAAATATTTGCAAATCATATATCTGGCAAAGGGTTAATCTCCAAAATATATAAAGAACTTGTACAACTCAACAACAAAAAAAACAAACAGACTGACCAAAAAACAAGCAGAGAATATGAGCAGACATTTTTCCCAAGAAGATATACAGATGGTTAACAGGCACATGAAGAGATTTTCAACATCACTAACCATCAGGGAAACGCAAATCAAAACTACAATGTGATATCATCTTACACCTGTTAGAATGGCTATAATTACCAAGTCAAAAAACAACAAATGTTGGAGAGCATGTGGAGAAAAGGGAACTCTCATACACTGCTGGTGGGAATGCAAACTGGCACAGCCACTATGCAAAACAGTATGGAGATTTCTCAGAAAATTAAAAATCAAAATACCATACAACCCAGCTATTCCACCATTGGGTATTTATCCAAAGAACTTGAAATCAACAATTCAAAGAGACTTATCTACCCTTATGTTCATTGCAGTGTTATTCACAATAGCCAAGATGTGGAATCAACCTAAGTGCCCATCGACTGATGATTAGATGAAGAAGATGTGGTATATATATACTATGGAATACTATCCAGCCATAAAGAAGACAAAATCATCGCCTTTGCAACAACATGGATGAGCTTGAGGATATTATGTTAAGTGAGATAAGCCAGACAGAGAAAGACAAACACCATATGATTTCCTTCATATGTGGAAGATACACAAATCCAAAGACAAAGAGAACAGATTAGCTATTACCAGAGGGGAAGGACATTGCGGGGTGAGCGTAAGGGGTAAAGGGGCACATATATATGTTGACTGACAAATAATAACGTACAACTGAAATTTCACAATGTTATAAACTATTATGAGATCAATTAAAAAACATATAAATAAATGGTAAAAATATGTCACAGCTATGTTGAGAGAAAACACATACACTAATTTACTGTTCAGAACAAGACCAGAGAAAGATTGTGACTTTTAGCTACCACTTGAGGAGTCTTTCTGGGTGCTTGTTCTCTGCTAACCACTTGCACATCTCTAAGTCTCAGAAAAACACTAAGTCATATACTACGATTATCCTCATTTTGCAGATTAGAAACAGGAAATTCTCAAGTCTGACTTCAAAAGCCTGAGCAATCAACCACTGTGGTGTCCTGCCTTCCACTTACAATTGCTCTATCCTAACGATTCCAGCAAATAACAAAATCAGCAAATAGACCTCATAATTAGTAAACATTTTAAAACATTAACAAGAGGCATCCATATATCTGGACCTTAAACTATTTGCCAGGCTTCAGAATTTCATAAATAGATAAAAAGTTAATCAGGAAGGTTTTCTTAATCCTTAATCAGAAGAGTTGTCATATTGAACCCTTATTCACCTCCCCCAGCAAGGAACATAAAGCACTTATTATATACCAACACTCTGCTGAGCAACCCGCCTACCCTGTCTCCACTTTGCAGACAGAGGAAACACAGAGTTTACACAATCTGCCCAAGTTTTCACCCATAACAATTTGTTCTATGCACGCCATTCCCTAACCAAACTTAACTATTTTGAGTTTCCCAAACCCACCAAGTTCTTTTGTGTATCTACAATTTTGCACAAGTTTTTCTTTCTGTTTGCCACATCCTTCCCTCTCTTCTCCAATTAGCTTATTTCTCCAAGACTCAACTGAAAGGCCAGTCAGGAAGTCCTCCCTGACTTCTTTCCCAACCTGTTGTGAAGTGCCTCCCCACTTGCTTCCTTTCCTCTATAATAGCACTTATCACACTATACTTTCATTGTCAGTCGACTTATTGGTGAATCTCTTGAGGCTCTTGAGGCCAAGATTATCTCTTTCCTTCCAGTATATGACACTATGATGAGTTTTCATTAAATGTTGAATGGTTGAATGAATGAATGAACATGGCAGTGAATAAAAAAAACCACACAGAAAATTTTAAAAACACATGTAGCCTAAAAAGATTCGAATAGAAATACAAACTCCTATGTAGTTACTAATCAAAAAGGGGAAACTGATGAAGAACCCTCCCCCAATAAAATTTTCCAAGAGTGACCCTAACCCTGAACAGTCAATCCCCAAAAGGATGCCAATACCAGATGTAGCTGAGCTAGAGGTAAATACAAAATGAAATAATTACCAAAAAAAAGAGCAATAAAATTGACCCAAAAGAGGGGATGGATTGTTGCTGTATAAAATATCAAAAGTAGAAGAAATATTAAAGTCTGCAAATCAATGCTGTTCATTATTATTTGTAGGTTTTAGTGGGTTGCCTGAATTAAAGTTAAAAACCGAAAGAAACAGAAGTTTAAGGAGAAAAATTTCTATTTAGAGCTTTTACAGAATGGCTTTAAACCATTGTTTAAAGACATTAAAATAGAAATATGTTTCCCTAGCAATATCCAAACAGGGATTTTAGAATGATATTGGCGCTTTCTTGAACACAATTCCTAGGAATATGCCCTGTGATAAGGAGCTCCTAATCACTAGAATGACAAATATGTTTTCTAAAACAAAATTAAACATTTCGCACTTCATGCTCAATGTCAAGTTATTTTTAATTGTAAAAGCTCACTGAAGAATGAGTGAATATCAGTCATCCAATTTCCAGAGAGAGTTCTGCCACTCTGTGACATGCATGACAAGTGGTGACCAAGTCATTCCCACCATCATGGTGAAAATTTCTCCTGTATATACCAATAAAATATTAATTTCCTTTCCTTTGTGACAACCTCGATCATTTAAGGAACCTGCAAATATGAAGACAAGAAATAACATTTGACTTGAGCAATGTTGTTGTGCTGAAAAGTAAAATGACATGACAACAGTTTCAGCAATAGTGTGAGATGGGTTCTCAATCAATCTTCAAAGGAAAATAGATTACAAGCTAGCATGAACAACAAATTCCATGAGGATCTGGATGGGGAGAATGTATCGTAACATAAACTGATGTGAGTCTGGCAGAAAAGCTATAGTCCAGAACACCATTTGCTCTCTCATTGTCCATGACTCTCTGTTCTGAGACTCCTGGAGGTTTGTTTAATAGTATATAGAGATCTACAAAGAAAAGTTAATCCACATATTCCTTTAAAAAAATGTAATAACTTTACTGAGCACAATTTACATATCACAAAATTCACTCATTATAAATGCACAATTCAATGATTTTTAGTAAATTTGCAGAGTTGTGCAACCATCAAAAATCCAATTTTAGAATATTTTCATCATCTGAAGATCTCTCCTGCTCATGTGCAATTAATCCCCATTCCAGCCACGAGGCAATCTTTAATCTCCTTTCTATCTCTATGAATTTATCTTTTCTGGACATTTTACATAAATGGAATTGTACAATCTGTAATCATTTCCATCTGGCTACCTGCTGTTAGCATAATGTTTTTGAGGTCCACTCATTTTGCTGTATGAATCAGTAAATCATTACTTTTTATTGCCAAATAATATTCCATTGTGCGAGTACACCACCTTGTGTTTATTCATTCACCAGTTGAGGAACATATGGATTATTTCCATTTTTAACTCCTGGGAACAATGCTTCTATGAACATTCATGTACAAGTATGGTTTCATTTCTCTTAGACAGATACCTAAAAATAGAATTACTGGGTAACATGGTAAATTTATATTCAAACCTTTAAAAACTTTCAAACTTTTCTCCAAAATTTTATAATCTCTCCATTTTATAATCCCACAAGTAATGAGATTATGAGAGTTCCCTTTTCTTCATGTCCTCCCTAACACGTGTTATGGTCTGTCTTTTTTTAGTATAATCATTCTAGCCCACATATTCTTAAAGGACGTCTCCCTAAGGATTTTCCTGCATTCTAAATTCTGCAGTATATATTATATCCTACCTGTCTAGGATACAATTAAACAAAATCATCCCCACGCCTCAATTAAATTAAGAAATGAAGTGTGATAAGAGCAAGAGGTTTCAAAGCAATAAAATAAAAAAGGCCTTATTCCAAATACATCCTTTGATGGATAATCCAAAATATGAGATGCATTACTTAACCTTTGGTTTCATTACAAGAAGAGGTGCCCAGACAAAAGAGGTTTATGATCCCATTGTACTCTTTGTGCCTCATTTGTCACCTGGAATATGATGTGCAGTTCTACGCATGAAAAAATGAACACTTATTCATTGTAGAAGAACAGAAAACAATGAAAATGAAAATAAAAACCCACCATAATCTCAACACCATTTTCATTTTGATAAATTTCAGTCTTTTCTTTTCTACATGTATATGTATATTTTATATATATTTCATTGAAAATGTAAGATTATGCCTACATGCTACTGAGAATCCTTAGTTTTAATATAATATAATTGGAAAACTTTCCAGGGTGAGAAATTTTCTTTTGAAACATAGTTTAAAGACTGCTTAACAGTTTGCCATGAAGATGTACCAAAATTTAAACATTTCTTTTGTTCAATATGTTCTAATGATTCACTGATGCATGTGATGCTCTGAGGAACATCTTTGTACCTACAAACTGTGCCCCAAATCCCATTTGAAGAGAGACACTGATAAGTTAGGCCTCCTCCAGATAAAAAGAGTAACTGGAGACCCTGAGAATATTCCAGTGAAAAAGGAAAGACTTGAAAGATTATGCCAGATGGAAAGATTCGAAGTGGTGACACAAAAGAGGAATTAAATCCTAAGAGGCTTCAGAGATAAGAAGTAGAAACAACAGTATTCATTATGAAGAGGCAGATTTCTGTTCATTACTGCGACCAAGAACAACAAAAACAAATGGAAGCAACTACAGAACGTGCAACTTAATCCAGCAGCTTCCTCCTTCTCAGCTTTAGAAGCATTTGGTAGAAGATCAGGTCTATGCTCACACCATAAATCCTGAAAGAACACTTATATCTGAATCACTTCATAAGAGGAATTGGTCTAGAAAACAAATGTTCATCAATCATTACTGCTAGCCTTTGGGCGCGCTTCACTCCATCGTAATTCTCTCGTGACAGAATATATATATACAAGTTTAAAGTTTACAAGTTCAAAAAAATTAGATTCTTCAAGATATGAATCAAAGACAAGGCTTAATACAGTAAGGGAGCCATCCTTCTGTCATTTTATGCTGGATTAGAGAAACATATGAGTGTTTGATTGACAACCAGGCAACTCTTAAAAAGTTTCTGGATCACTAACCATTCATTGAGGCCCACAGTTTGTGGAATGACACCCAGGATATATTTTTAAGAGAAAAAAGAATGCATAAGAACAACAGAAGATGTACAGTTATTCCTGTGTTACTTTTCCAGGGAAATTAAAACAAAACACAACAAAACAAAACATCTGTCAGAGGGGTCACCAGCTTCAGGGATGCAAAGATAAGTGTAAACTCTGTGGAGGGAAAGATGTTGGAAAGGAAAGATGCTGGAAGAGGCTTAGGGAATGTCCTTGTGAGAATCAACTTAGATATGAGCATCTCTTGATGAAATAGTTCCACTTGTCTTCCTCTTTGGCTTTTCTCTAGCAACAGGTTGCTCTGCATATGTCGCTGTTCCATAAGCAATTCCAGAGAGTTCCTTCCTTCTTAAAAACTTGGATTCCATCATAAGAAATGAAAAATGATATCAACTATAGCAAGTTAAGATGCCATTTTCAGCACCTGATTACTAAAACCTTGCTTCTAGAGCTGAAATTTCTTCAGCTAAATCATATTTAAAGCAAACTTTTCTCAGTCTCCACAAAGCTTTTTAAGAAATCTGTAATATTCAGACAGAAATCAATATTGATCTGTCAGATTTCTACAAGTATGGAGATATTTGCAAATGTTCACACATCACTCAGACAAAAAAAAATATTTCTATTGATTATCACGTGTTGTTTTGGTATTTTTAACTGAGAGAAAATTGAGTAATTCTCTTTGTCATTTACAAAGCCAATCATGTGATTTAATCTCAGTCTCATAAATTGTTTTACTTTGAAGGAAACATATTTCATTTTCTAGTAATGGAGGAAAAGAATTTCAGCTATCTGGGTGAAATGGGGTAATAAAATTACACTGAAAAACTAAGGATGTTGTGTGTTCAATATCTTGTAGTTTGGGAAAGTGAAGCCTAAAGTAAATAATTTCCTCAAAAAGATCTTATTGGTTTTCTGATACTAGTCAGATAGCCAGCAAGCACTGTCTTTGTCCCCACTATTTGACAATTACAGTCAGGTTTTCTGTGTATAAGTATCTCTGAGGAGGAAAATACTGTATACTCTTAATGCAAAATCTTTATGTTGAAATCTGGCTCTTACCAGTATCTCATTTTACTTGTAAGTTACAGTTTACTGATTTATCTCAAATATAAACAAAATATTTCATTTCCAGACCATTTTTAATTAATGACCATTCTATAACAGGCAAGCGATTCCAGTATACATTCCCTAGGGCTACCACTGAAAGCTGAAAGTTTTGATGAGTATTCATGTGCAAATAGCTGCCAGAGAGCTTCTGTGGTCTTTTAAGTTGGGAGAAGTCTGGCATCTGCTTTGAATATAAAAGCTCTTCCCTCAATATCTGGTCAGGATCCATTGCTATCTCAAAATTCTGGATAGACATTTTCTCAGGGAAGATGAAGGGTCTCTCAAGACACAAGACCCAGGCCTCCAGTTTTCTCCTTGTCAGTGATTCAAGCTCTGCAAGGTAACCTGAATCTTGGGAACAGGGTTCACTCTCACTTTCAAACTGATACAACATAGTGTATGACCAAGAGGGGCATGACATATATGCCTATGATAGGATTTTGTGTATTTTCTGTAGGGGTGCACATTGCCTGCAAGTATTGACCTATACTTTGAAACAAACGGCATCAGATTTGGCATATGACAGATAGTTGGAAAATAAGCAAATCCAACCAACAGAGTGTGAAGAGAAAGGGAAGGAATATTTAGGGCTGAATATTCAGGGAAGGGAAGTCACATTTCGGCCGCCTTTGATTCTGGTTCCCTAAGCAATGAAGTCGAAAGGCCAAGTTTGCCTTTGAAAGCTGTGGTGAATAACAAATTCCATTTAAAACACTATTCTATCTTTCCAATAAACAGAGTGCAAAAGGAGGAACAGGTTTACCAGGTCCTAAGTAGTATAAATACACCAAAGGTGAGCATATTCATTAGTGTAGCTTATCTGTACAGGAAGAAAATCAAATTAAACAGACATAGAGAACATTCAAAGCAACAGATCAAATTGACAGAACTCCAGAACAAAATAAGGGCAAAACTCTGAGTCAGTTGACTGAAAAAAAGAAAGACAGGTTTGGATTTTCCCTCATTTCAAAGAGAGGTCTGGGTCTCTGAAGGGATGAAAAACTTGACAAGATACTTGAATTGACACTGAGTGACAGAAAGAACATGGTTCTAGAGTCTCAAGTGGCTAGTACTGTATCTTTCTGGCTAATTCACTCAGTTGTCCCACAAATTTTCAAACACCTTCTCAAGACAATGCATCAGGAGAGAGTTTGTAATTAGATATATACGACAAAGTATGTAAGATATAAAGATTCACACATAAAGGAAGATGCTCTATAAAGTGATGCCCACAACACCAAAAGCTTTTTGAGGTCTTCAAAAACTTTTTACAGTGTAAAGGGGTCCTGAGACCAAGAAGATTGCAAACTGCTGATCTGTACTTTCAAAATTCACTGATTTCTGACCTCACCTACCCAACAGAGATAAAGTAATTCAATTTAAGGAACAACCAGTCTGATAACAGCTGAATGCCCTTGAGAAACAACTAATGAAGCATCTAAGGGCATCAAGCCAATGTCCTGCATCACTCACAGTAGAATCTTAGCAGATATCAAAGAAAAGTAGGAGTTAGTTTAGCATAATGGTTAAGAGCACAGTGTCTGGAGTTGGAGTAGATTCCCCAATCCATAATGTCACAGATGAGGAAATCTGAGTCATTTTCCTTACCTCGCTTAAGACAATCAGACACCCTGATCCAATTTCTGATCCACTGCTGTAGTGTGACCCTGAAGGAGTTGTGTAACTTCTCTGTCCTTCACTTTCTCTTGGGTAAAATTGGGATAATAACAGTACCTAACTCATGGAGTCATTGTGAGCGTTACCTCAGTCATTTCAGGAAAAGCTCTAGAGCAGTGCCTGGCACATAGTAAGTTCTTAATTAGGATACATAACAGGAAAATTAAAATTAAATTCTCAAGGAGATGATTGGGTATGACGCCCATCCTAGAAATTATGGCCTGAGAAAAACAGGCCTCTAAGCCTAAAGTAGCTTAAAGCAGACGAGATAATGGCTGCATCATCACTGTATTTTTTTCTTTTATTTAAGACTGCACCAAAAATGGGACAGGGGAAATTCTCCCTCATGTCTCTAAGCTGGGCATAAGGAGGTGGTCTGTGACCTTGTGCCTTCAGCATCTCTGAGTGAACCGAGAGCTAATAGCTACAGACTTTAAAAGTTTTATTTTATTTTTACTTTGATGTTCAAAGCCATTTTAGATGTTATTGTCGAAAGGTCGACTCTGGGAGACTCCTCAGGTTATTTTTCAAGACTTTCTGCAATCTCCAGTTCAGTGTTACAAATATCCGTAGAACATCTATTAAGCCAGATATTATGCTGAAATTTGGGATGCAAATTTCCCTATAGTCTGAGTTATCTTTAAGTGATGATCTACTTGGATCAAATTAAGTGTGTTAGTGTTTCTTAAGACATAAAGGGGAAAATAGCATCTCCTAAACATAACAATCATTCAGATAAATACTCTGCTGGCTTGCCAACTTACACGAGCCATGAAAAGATTTCAACTAGTCACACTGTGTTTGAATTTGAAGTTCAGCCTAAAAGAAACCTCCAAAGCTAAAGGAACAGCTACAGATAGGACTCATAGACAGAAAGCAAACTCAAGTGATGATTCTGAGTGATATTTTACTAGATGACAATGTGTTCCTTCCCTTCTCTCTCCTTGGAAACATCACAGACGAGGAGCTAGAAATGACCCGCTTGCACATCTAGGAATGTGCTTTAGGATAGTCCTGATAGCAAATCGGAAATTACACATTATCTCTAAAAGTTTTTCAAGCTTGAAGAGAATATGTAAATGGTTTCTTTCTCCCTGCTCAGAGGGTTTAGCTGTCCTGTCTGTGATGATAATGCAATCATCTGTAGAAAACACAAATTCCCTAATTAACATTAGAGCCCTGGGAAACTATCCCCACGAAAGGCAAACCCAGGCAGGTCCCTACACAGCTATCAAAACAAAAGGGTTTGGTTTGATTGGTTTGATTGGATCTTATTTAAGTGTCTTATTTCCTCTCTCTTATTTGCAGAGTCTTCAAGGCAAAGTCTGATTGTCTTTCAAGGAATATTCCCCAGCCTGCCTCTAATCAAACAGAATGTGGAAAGACTCAGCCAGGTTCCTACCCCCTTCATAGGGCAGGCTGGCACACTAATGCCAGGGATTCACAAGACTGAGCATTATTATCTGCCCACCTTCTGTCTTCTGTATATACTTAATTCACTTGAGACATTGACTTCTCTGACTCCTCCATTTTCCCCAAACCCAGTTACCCAATGTTGTTCATTTAAGCAAGTTATTCATCAAACCAATCCCTTCTCTCTTTCTTCACCATTGCTTCTGGAGTTCTTATCACATCTAGCCTGTCTTTCCTTCCTCTAGTCTCCCACTGATTTAAATGCCTAAATGATTTGAAATGCAAAGCAGACAATGCTATTACCTTGCTTAAAACGTTCAATGCTCTCTATTGCCCATAAATCCAAAGCTCTATATCATCCATAGTCCGAACTCTCTTATGCTTCAGTTCCTTTATCCGTAAAGTACAGACAATAGTTGTACTTACTCATAGGGTTGTTGTTAGTACTACATTGAGCTAATATATATAAAAGTATAGAATAGTAGTTGATATACATTAAGTAAAAAAGTTTTTTTGCTCTGATGATGGTGATGAAGATGACAATGACTAATTTTCTTGGTGGCATAGCTAAGGGCTCTGGAGATGGCTCTCCCTCCCCAGACACCAGCTCCTCCAGCTCTTTCTTTTCTTTTTTATTGGTGAGGAAGATTGGCCCTGTGCTAACATGTGTGCCAATCATCCTCCACTTTGTATATGGGACACCACCACAGCATGGCTTGATGAGTGGTACCTGGGTCCATGCCTGAGATTGGAACCCACAAACCCTGGGCCGCCAAAGTGGAACATGCAAACTTAACCATTACACCACTGGGTCAGCCCCAAGCTCTTTATTTTTTTAAGCCATTGTATTTTGCTCTGAAGCACTTAAAATAGCCGGGGCTAGCTTATATGATCTAACAATATCAGTTCCAGAACCATGGCTATTCCCAGAGTTATTAGAGAGCTCAGAAAATGAAGAACAACAGTACTGGGGAAGTCCAGGACAACAATGGCATAATCCCCAAGTAGAAGAACAAGCTTTCTGTTCTTTTGTTTCTTGCCAGCAACTTCCAAGTTTCCTTAACCTCTGGAGCCATGGTCTCAGTTTTAAGCAGTGGTGACCATTCAACTTTGACAAAGCTGCTATCATCAGAGACTGTAAACCAAACAAAGACATTTTCATGGGGCATATATAACTGTAATGAAGACAGAAACATCATCGATTCTACTGTAGAAAATTCTGGAGTATCAGAAGCAGTCAGAATAATGATCCTCTTCCTTGATGTTGAAATATTCTGTGTCTGTGGCCTGGATGAAGGTTTAACCTCTTGTTCCTTTAGTTGGATACTTTTCCACTATTTAAGCGTAACCACTACTTTGCTTGATTAAAACAAAAAGCAGGGGACACCCTGTGGCTGAGTGGTCTATTCATGTGTTCCATTTCATAGGCCCGGGGTTTGCTGGTTCGGATCCTGGGGGAGGACTTACGCACTGTTCATTAAGCCATGCTGTGGCAGTATCCCACATAGAAGAACCAGAGTGACCTACAATGAGGATATGCAACTATGTACCAGGGGGTTTTGGGGAGAAAAAGAAAAAGAAAAGAAGAATATTGGCAACAGATTTTAGCTCAGGGCCAATCTTCCTCAAAAAAATATAAATGTTAAAAAAAAGAGAAAAAAACAAAAAGCAGACAGGATATAGAGGAACAGGAACTTTCATTGCTTCATGGAATTAAAGATATTTGGTTCAAGCCACCATAAGTCTCAAGTTCTAGGGTTAAAATGCAATGAGAACTAATATTTAATGGATAGCTAGTAGAGGGTAGGAGTGGATTTTGAAAAACTCAAAATGAAAATATGTTTGAGCAAAGTATTTGAAAACATTATCTGAATTTGTGTATCAATTGAGACAATCTCTACAAAACATTATGTGGAAAAGGAAACAAGACCAATGATGTTTTTAACAGCTAAGTACTCCCAATACAAAGAAGCATTATAGGTAGTTATTAATTATATAAATAGATTCATTCAAAAAGTTTTTTTCTATATCAATTATCTGGATTTAAAAAGAATCCTCCACATTCCTTCCCTCCCCAACTGAAATGATGGACCAGAATATAAGACCAACACACACTGATACCAAGGCAAAATGTAGTTCTAATTTCAACACAGGATACCACATATGTATTTTTCTTCTTCCTCTATCAAGAGCGAGGGGTAGGGATCCAACTGGCTCAGCCACTAGGATACCTCCTGCCACCTGTAATGAGAGTATTATTCAACAGGGGTATGAAGGGAGACCGGAAGGGTGAGACAAGACAAAGGAATGA
The DNA here is from genome assembly GCF_021613505.1 of Equus quagga. Classification (NCBI taxonomy): domain Eukaryota; kingdom Metazoa; phylum Chordata; class Mammalia; order Perissodactyla; family Equidae; genus Equus; species Equus quagga. The sequence goes on from NC_060268.1 coordinate 142,902,734, forward strand.
GAGCCAGGGAGATCCATGGAGGCTGGAGCCCCCAGGCAGAGCTCACCAATTGAGCACTGTTATCAACTTTCCCTTTTTTTCTCACCTAGGTGCTACTGTGAGAGTCCAATGCTTCCAGGCAAACAGGAAAGGACAGTTTTCCTTTTTGTTTCTAAGTACCTTCATCATGTGTTCAATTTTGCCTCTTAGCCCACAAAGTCCAAAATATTTGCTATTTGGCCCTTCACAGAAAAAGTATGCCCAAGCTTGTTCTATATCAAACTTATAAAGGACAGTAAAAAATTAACCACCTCTCTTCCCACATATCCCTGCAAATAAGGAGAAACTGTTTAAACAATAGCACAAAATTAGTGACGCAGAACCTCCTTCTATTGCTAAGGCATTTCAGTGAGAGTCTACTAATTGGACACGCATATTTAAAGCCCATTTTTACTACATAGGATGTCTATGGCAAAATTGGTTTCTGATCACTTTCAGGATTACTGGGCTTTTCATCAGAAACACAAAGGGAAATTCCACACTTACCAGGCTTCTCTTCAGAAAACTGCAACACTCCATCCCCCACAGTAATCTAGGCCCATTCAATTACATAGAGCAAGGTGGTGCAATAGCCACCAAGAAAATTAGCAATCAACAGACTAGCACAGGGTACCCTACCATTTTTTATCAATTTGCAGTTAAGCTATTATGCTTTAGTCACAACCACTCTCTTTAGATCGCTCCCTTCTGAATACAGAATCTCATTCCAGGAACAATTATTTCCCTAGGAACACATGCAGAAAGAATCTACTTTAGATTCACTCATTGAAGAAATGATGGTAGAAGAAAGGGCTTTACCCACATAAAACACTTCTCTCTAGCTTGTTGTCAAAAGGCTATAAATTTTTAAAATAAACTACTAAACATTTGCATTCTAAACTCTAAATGAGTATTTTCATACTCCCTTTCATCCACATGACTCCTCTAGCCTCAGATTTACCCTCTATAGATGAGGCTAATGTGTCATTAATTAAACACTTCAGTTGGCCTTCCTGTATCAAAATATAATTGCAAAAGTCCCATTAGCTCTCTATAGGGTATGGTTTGTATAATTCCTTTGTCTTCAGTTGGAACCTTCACTACCATGTTAGCCAGAATAAGGTAACTCTATACACATATTTCTCACATGTTTCTACAGCAAAAGACAACACTAATAACAGTGATGGCTGCATAATAAATTTATCAAAATAGCAACTTCTTCAGGTCTCAGAGTTACCAGTTTGATTACCAGGCTTACATTAACCAAAAATCCTTGAAATTCATAGGCTCTCTTTATGCAACTATTAGTTACCCAAGTAGTCTGGAGAGATAGAAGGGGAAGTGTTGAAAACATTTTTAAAATGAGAAGAAAGGAATAGATGTGAGAAATACTGGATAAAACCAATAATGAATTAACCTATTATTTATTTAAAAGTTACTATTAAACTAAGTATAGCCCTAGGAAATTATAATATCAAAAATAAACCAACAATGACATCAATATTTATAATACATTTTAACAATGGTCAAAAATCTTAAAGCAAATGTGTCAGGTCTTATACTAGGCACTTCACTTACATTGACACACCCAGTCCTTAGAGCAACCTATGAGGCAGGTGCTGTTCACATTTACAGATGAGTAAATATAGGTACAAGATATTTAATAACTTATTTGTCCAAGATGACAAAACTGGCAAGTAGATGAGAAATGCATTGAACTTAGGTATTCTGATATTAAGGCCAGGCATTTTAGCTGAATATTCCATTGGTTCCCACAAACTGTATCCCTGGATTTTTACTTATAGTAAGCCTATGGAGGGAAGGATAAAAAGATGAAGTTTGATGAAAGCTGACAAAGACGTACATTAAATGTTTACCAAATGCTGACCCTATTATCATTCTAAAGTCTGAAGCATTTGGTGATTATTTTGCAAGATGGTATTTGACAAAGCAAGTACATTCTCTTGTGCCTTTAGCAATGTATGTTAAGTTCCTAGAGGTGGGAGGAAAGTTGAGTCTGAGTAAAATATTGTTTGTTTCTCTGCCTCCTATTCCATGAGAATACTCTTTCCCATTTAGTGAAGGGTCCAGCAAGCAGATAAATTCTCTCTCCCAGGATAAGCCAGAAAGCATCCCTCTTCACAATCTAATGTGTGTCACAGCAGCACAACGGCCATTTGCCATGAGATAGCTCTGGAAAAGGTGCTCCTCCATGCTACATGAGAATATAGTTATTATTTTAACTTGCATCCACTTTCTTTTTTAGATTGTGATTTCTGTGGACAAGAACCATGTTCTGACTGTGAATCAAGTGTATTTTGTGCTCTTAGAAAGCTCATCGTTGGGGTCAGTCCCACGGCCTAGTGGTTAAGTTCAGTGTGTTCCACTTTGGCACCCTGGCTTTGGTTCCCAGGTGAGGACCTACACCACTTGTCAGTGGCCATGCTGTGGTGGTGACCCATATACAAAGTAGAGGAAGACTGGCACAGATGTTAGCTCAAGGCAAATCTTCCCCAGTGAAAAAAAAAGAAAGCTCATGTCTAACAGGGGAAGAAAGAATACATAAGCACTTATTAGTGATTCAGTGTAGTATATGGTACGAAACAACATTTTAAAGATTAGAAAATAACATTTTTACAATATTTAAACAATTCAAAAATGAAACAAAACAAAACTCACTCCTCCCTCTATAAGAAAAAACCAGAGAAAGTTTCAGATGGGAACTAGTGACTTAAGATATTACTTAAAATAATAGGAATCTGAAATCGAGTCAGTCCAGGCTGAGAGAACCCCAGTCCTTTTAAAGGCTTGCAATAGCTTGAGAAACTAAAAATATTCAGTATTAATGGAAAATAACGTGCAGAAAGTGGCGTGGTAGGAATGAGGGTATTTGGGAGGACAGAGAAAAAAGAGGCAGGGGTCAGGTCTTCCTTAATCCTGTGTAGATATTATGCTTCTCATTTAACAGATATAAAATATGTAATCTCTTGGTGCCGGCTCCATGGTACAGTGGTTAAGTTCGCATGCTCCACTTCGGCAGCCTGGGGTTCACTGGTTGGATCCCAGGTGTGGACCTACACACCACTTATCAAGCCATGCTGTGGCAGGCGTCCCACATATACAGTAAAGGACGATGGGCACAGATGTTAGCTCAGGGCCAATCTTCCCCCCCCTCCCCCAAAAATGTAATATCTCAGAAAGGACACAGAATTGAGGCTAGCAGCGGAATCTTTGATTTATAATCTAGTGTTCTTTCCATGGTACCATCGCAACATGACAACCTTGCTAGTAATTGAGGATAGCTATCACAAAGACAACATGGAGCAGAGGACAGACAAACTCTAATGGCACCTCTTCCAAGACGTCTTCTCTGATCTCTACACCTTCTCCTCAAGTCACTCTAGGTTACTACATCACCTGGTGTCAACCTGAAATGATGTCCAACATGCATTTCCTAGTGTATTATTTGTCTTGCACTAGCACATAAACTCCATGAAGGCAGGGTCTTGCTTTGCTTGCTCATGGTTATACCCCAATACTCCAGTATTCTAAGAAATAATGAGGCATACGAGGCACTGAAATATTTGTTGAATGAATGAATGAAAAAGCCTAAATGACCAGGCTTTCAGGCAGAGCTGTCTGATCTTGAACAAATCACCTAACTCCATTGTGTCTTATTGGTAAATGGATGGAGTTAATCTGTGGCTTTCCAATTGAACTCTGAATGCTCTAGGCAAAGGATGGCATTTTCCCATCCACCTCACTCCTCTCTCCTCCCTTTTTCTCTGATTCTTCAGTCTCTGCTTTATGTTTTGAGCCTCAGAGTACACTTTCTTTTGAGAAAATAACTTGCTAGACAAAACTTTGAAAATAACTGAACTAGGTGATTTCAAACTCCCTCTTGTCTCTAAAATTCCATATTTCTAGTGTGTCTTATAGTCTAATGAGTAAACATCTAGATTCTTTTCAGGCCAAGAGTTAAACGTAGCTTTTAAAAGTATTTTTTTTTCCTCAAGGGGGCTCTACATTTTAAAAATTATACCTGGAACAAGAATGCGAATGGTTCTAAATACAATCTAGTCAGTCTTAAACTTTTAACCAGTGTCAACTGGCAATAGCAAAGCTAACAATTATCCTTCCTGCCTATTTTCCAGTAAAAATAAAAATAATCAGAAAAATATATCCACAAGTGACACAGAATAAAAGAAAATGAACAGTTCACATAGTCTACAGTTAACATAAGCTTATGGTAAATAACTTGAAGGGTTTCTGAGTCATTTCTCTTGGTACCCAGCATCTGCCTATATAACCTAGTATTCAATGTAAACAAATCCCCTTGAGGTTAGCAATAGTTCCATTCACTAATTTAGACAGAAATGATATAATCATAGAAACCTAAGGTTATTCCCACCTCAAGCATATTCTATTGTTTGTGTTGAGCAAACCCCTCAGGCTAACGGAGAGTGATCGCTCACTGTGGAACTCTAACTGTAACAAGGATTCCAAAATCACGTCACATTTTAAACTCTGAAAGTGAAATCTGTTGAATATAATTCCAATTTACAAAAGGCCAAAGAGATACGAAATGCCAGACATTATGTTGCATTACTGATAAGAGGTAAAAAAGAAAAAATCTGTGACAAATGATGGGAGCTAGTTGAAACATTTTGTAATATGAAGAGCTGTCAGCATCAAACATTTTAATTCACAACTCAGATTACCGTCCTCAACCTGATTTGGGAATCCACTCAAATCGTAACGCTGTTCTCTTATTTCTCTTATTTCTAAATCAGATTAGATCATCCAAACCTCTGCATTCCAGGCAAAGTGGCTCAGCTTAAAAAGTCATCCAATAAGCCATTTAATTTCTAAAGCAATGGTGATAAAAAATGACACTTGGTTAAAAAGAAAACAGAAACTTCCTTCACTGAGCAGGCTACAAGAGTCACGTGGCTCACTCTGATTTGGCTTCTTCCAAATGAGAAAAGGCAGGAGAGGAATAAAGAAGCAGCAATGTGATAAGGGATCTGGACACATCAATGATGTCCTGGCAATGTCAACTGCAATGTGGCACCAAAACAATTTAAGGCAATCATGTGCTTCTCCTTGATTACTTACAGACAAAAATCTTCAAACAGGAAGAAAAACAACATACAGAGAAAGAATGACAACCTTTTACATGATATTCCTTCATTTTAGACCTTTAGCCACCTTTCTCTTCAGTTTCCTAGAATACTCATGTATGGTTGAATTTTCAAACTAATTAATTTTTCCCCTCGAGAATAATATTTATTTAATTTTGGATTCAATCACATATGTCAACAGGAATGGAGATTCAATTCAATAAATATATGGGGTGCATTTAATCTGCCCCAGGCATTCCTCAAGAGGTTGGGAATAGAATTGTAAATAAGTCACATAAAAGTAGCAGGGAACTGCCTAGTTTATTCCAATATTTCTTAATTATAATAAAATAAAATTATATTTTTTTCGGTTTTTTTGTTTTTGAGGAAGATTAGCCCTGAGCTAACTCTGCCAATCCTCCTCTTTTTGCTGAGGAAGACTGGCCCTGAGCTAACATCCGTGCCCATCTTCCTCTACTTTATATGTGGGATGCCTACTACAGCATGGCTTGCCAAGCTGTGCCATGTCGGCATCTGGGATCTGAACCAGCGAACCCTGGACTGCCAAAGCGGATCGTGTGCAATTAACTGCTGCGCCCCCAGGCTGGCCCCTAAAATTAGATTATGGATAATAGCGCATAATAGCCAGAAAGGATTTGGAATCTCCTTCTTCCCTCCTCTTTCACTTTCTCCTCCTCCTTCTCTTTCCCTCTCTATCTCACTATCTGTGTTGCATTCCCTCTTCCCATCTCCCTCTGTCATAAACCAAGAAAGAGTTTTCCTAATCATCTATATATTCTTAAGATTTCACAAAGCACCTAGACCCTAGTAAGAGACGAATAAACAAGAAATATTCTTGTATGACCTAATGTGATGGCAATTTAAAGCGAAATATGTCCAATATGGTAGCCACTAGCCACATGTGGCTACTGAGCACTTGAAATGTGACTCATCCAAAATGAGATGCACCGTAAGTGTAAAATACCCATCAAATATGCAAGACACTAGACAAGGGATGTAAAAAAAGTCTCATTAACATTTTTTAAACATTTACATTTTGAAATGATAATATTTTGGATATACTAGGTTAGATAGTAATTATTAAAATTAATTTCTTCTGTTTCTATTTTCTTTTTTAACTTGACTACTAGAAAAGCTTAAATGATCTATATGACTGCATTTTATTTCTATTGGACAGCACTCTTGTAGAGAGATAAGGTGGTTAGCAGATGCTCATATAGCTAATTGTGACAGAGTTAATAAGAGAACCAAGGGGTTCTAATTTCCAATCTCATAATTTTTTCAAAATTTGAATGAGAGAAACTTAGCAACAGGAATCTTATCTATGAGATAAAGAAGATCACAATCAGCAGCGTTATAAAATAGACTTCAGCCATAATGAAGAACATATTTAGAGACAACATGCTTCCACACTGTTTGAATTCAAATGACCCATCCAAGGTCAAGGTACAAACATGCTGGAAACAGGGAGAGGTTATAATATGGAGGATACGATAGTTAAATCATGAAACAAAGATGAAGAGCCTCTCATTAAGCAGTTACATAATTTGAAGGAGGAAAAAGTATGTCTAATCTGAGTTCATCCAGCATTATGAAAATCGATTGAATAATAATAGTGTGCACTTAAATTAATTGCCATCTCTCCTCTAGTGATTTGAGACATTGGTTTTACTACACTGTAGACTTCCATAAGGCTTGTTGGTAGAAGTACACATATATATGCATGCGTGTACACATACATATTTGAAATTACAAGGGAAAAAAAAGCTTGCTGAAAATAAAGCAGCATTTTGTAGTCATAGCAACCCCAACTTTTTAAAAGCAACGTTAAGGCAAGAAGAGCTCATCAAGAGCTACATCAAGTTGTTATAGCAACCAAAACATGGCTTTACAGAAACAAGTTTGCATTAAAATAGCCACAGGGTTATAATGGTAAAAGACTATTATAAAAATATATCTTTGGAGACCAAAGGTTTAATTTCTACCTTGTTTTAAATCAGGACTAGTGTTCTCTGCTTCATTAGAACAAAACACTTTCTCAGCCAATCCTCCCAAGAAACATCCAGCTGCTGTGGCAACTAAGAAGGATACAGTTTAATAATACCTGATAGTAATCAGCAGGACCAAAATTAGTTCATCAGAACTAATAACTTGATACTTTCTGGGTAATGAAAAATATTAAATCAAAAACAGAGAAAAAAAGTAGTCAAATGGGGTTGTCCGGAAAGACTTAGTAAGAATGGGTCTAGCACAGGGTTGCTCAACTTTGGCTCTCCTGACAATTTGGATCAGTTAATTCTTTGTTGTGAGCGCTTGTCCTGTGCATTATAAAATATTTAGCAACATCCCTAGCCTCTACCATTAGATATGAGTAGTAATTCCCCCCACCCTCAGTTGCAACAACAAAAAATGTCTCCAGACAATGCCAAACCTTCTCTAGGGGAGAGGATAGCAGCCAAGTCGCCCACGGCTGACAACCTTTGCTCTAGAACATTTCATCCATTCTATTCCGAAACTCATAGAGATTCAACAAATGCAGAAGAAATTAAGCTAGTGAATCAATCATATTCTCCTTCGAGGTCAAACTCTCCAAACTCCTTTAGGTCTCTGGACTGATCATCATTTACCCGGCTTATCAACTTAGATCAAACATTTTATCCTTTCCTTCAACTCTCAATAGCTCTGGCACACGACGTCGTTTGTCTTCGGAAAACCCTCTGCCTCCTCCTGTTTCAGTGGCACGCTCACAGATAAGCTGGCGTGCTCCTCTGCACATGCAAGACAGAAAACTTTCCAGCTGCCCTATTCGCTCTGCTCTCACCCCGCTTAATTTTCACAGTTTCCCATTCCTCCTAAGATTTCATTGGAAAAAACTTCATAGTATTCCAAAAGTTCACCTCTCCTTCTAGTCAACTACCAAAATTTTTCACAATATCTTCATTGACTTGAATGTCACTTAAGTGCTATTGAGCGCTTAATGCTCCATTTAGATTAAGCATCATATAGTCTGAGAACATTCAATATTGAAACGCAATGAATTCAAACAAAATAAGAACACATTTGGTCAACCTTTATTGAGTGACTAATCAAATAAAAGTCTTGGGCAAGGTGATAAGGGTAGAAGGATGAAGAGCTAGCTACTTGCCCCAGGCAGTTTGCAGTCTAGTACTAGATGCTAGTAGATGGGAACTCCAAATGGTAAGCTCCTTGAAAGAAGGGACTATTTTTACATCCTTGGAGGTACCGTAGTACCTGATCCAAAGTAGAAAATAAATGACCAGTTCTAGCCTTTCTGATTTAAGGCCTATACAGGCACATCAGCTCAGTTTCCTACGAGTCATATCACTTCAAGTTATTATCATTAGCATGAATGGCACGTGGCTGTTAAGATCTTAGGGGTGTATCTTTTTCTAGCTCTTTCCATCAACTTTACTATTTTCCTCTCATATGTCTAAATAACTTTACAAAGCAATTTTAGAGAGATTTACTTTTTTGCAATTTCCATTTCTATTATGTTTCACATTGGTTTTCTATAAAACCCTATTTTCTTGAGGAACGTCAGAATGATTCATTGGATTTAGGTAAGGTACATATATATATATATATATATATATATATATATATATCTTTTCCATTTTGTTTTACAGCACAATTCTCACACTTCTATTACTTTTGGAGGATCATCTAGACTGCAGTAGATCCTTGTACCTTGTCATGTGTAGCCATTGCTGATTTTCTTGCCACAGGACCCTGAGAGTTTGGTTATAGTCTGTATGAAAAGCTTTTGTAAAGTAAATAGTGAATTTCTCCGTCAGTCTTTTCCACTGGAAAAAGTGACAAATAAACAACTCACCAACCAGAAGCTTCATTCAATACCACTTAAAAACTGAGTTATGAAGAAATATGAGATATGCCAAAAGATTGGTCAGGATATAGTACTCTCTATTCCATTTGTTAGTCAAAGCAGATCATCCCTCACATACTTGCAAATACTCTTCTTGATAGCACTTCAACAAATGAGTCCTTGAGAACTGGAGTAGCCACAGAAAGTTATCAAGGGTGATGTTAGAACTTCATGTGATTGGTGAGTATGTATGATTGGAATAAGACAGCATACAAACATTCTCTAACTTACAGACGTATGATTAATAGTTTGCTAATAATGAATTAAAGGGCAATTCTTAAAAGGAGAATGTAGTAATACTTTTGATTTTGTCCTTACAAACAAAATTATGATCTTTTTTTAAACTCTAGAAGATTAGCTTAGTCTTCTAGCAAAGAAGAAAGCATATACCAGGTAGGATAAGAGTGAATTTGAAAAGAAATTAAAAAATCATACTTCAGCTGGGCTAAGATAAGTCCCATTAAAGAAGGCTGATTCATTCAAAGCTTGGTCTAGGGACAACAAATGCTCTTTCTGTCACCAGACAAAGTAAGTAATCAGTCTAATTGCATAAGCAGTCATTTTTTTCATATATTATACACACCGGAGAGATTAGTTGCTAGAGCCTGGTGCTGTCATTGGAAAAGTGCTGACCACTGCTAATCGTTAACTCAGCTTGAATAGGACTTTATGGTCTCCTTTGTAAAAGGGCATTTGAGAAGCAATTTTAAAGAACTAGCTGGTGGTGTTTACTTTTATTTTATCCTTTCTCTAGCTTTCAAATCATCAAATTGATTATGGCTTTAAACGGCATTTCCAGCTTAGAAAACGGGGAAAGTATGCTGTTCAGAATAGCCAGGTGGACGAAAAAAATACAACATTGGACAACATATCTTGAATATCTTTAAAATATCCCAACAATTCTATTGAAAACTGAAGCTCTGGATCAAAATTATAAATAAACAAAGGCAGGACTGAACTGTTTGATGGAGGGGGAGGGAGTGGAAAAGGGAAGTGGAGGCTCAGATCCTTGTTTGCTTCCTGCACTGTTCCCAACGGCCCCCTGACAGAATTATTGGAAGACTACTGAGTTAACATAATTTAAAATTACTATGCCCCTGGTTTCTCTTCCTTTTCAGGTCACCTTCCATGGGAAAATGAGTTCCTGAGATCCATAATGACTGTGGTATGTCACATAAACAGAAGAGAAGGAGCCATTGAGAGGAAGGTGATCCTACAGGCAAGAGTTTCCGGATTCACTGAAAATTGTGTTCCTTTATTTGCAATCCATCCACTCAATTATTTTCTGAGAGGCAACCTCATGCTAAATAAATTGTGCTTGGTACTAGGGATAAAATGTTCAACAAAAAGATATATGGTTCCTGTCCTTGGAGATTTTATAATTTAGTAAAGGGACAGAAATCAGTGAAATAATCACAAATCAAGGTAAATGACATAAGTACTAATAGTAGATGTATGTGTTCCCATTAGACTATGAAATAGATGAATTTGGCCTGGTCAGCAAAGTCAAGGAAGACTTACCTGGGAAAGTGATTATTAAGCTGAAGTCAAACGGAAGTGAGATGAGCCAGATCCTTTGTAAAAACAACTTGCCAAAAATTAATTTAGATCACCTGTAGGGTCTATGGGATCTATGTGATTCCATTTTCACACAATCAGAAGCACTGACCTATTCCTTAACTTCAAATAGTTGTAAAACTACAAGGCACTTAAAAATAAGATCAGGGCTGGCCCAGTGGCGTGGTGGTTAAGTTCACACATTCCACTTTGGTGGCCTGGGGTTCGTCAGTTCAGATCCAGGGTGTGGACCTACAGACCACTTAGCAAGCCATGCTGTGGCAGACATCCCACACATAAAGTAGAGGAAGATGGGCACAGATGTTAGCTCAGGGCCAATCTTCCTCAGCAAAAAAAAAAAAAGAGGATTGGTGGCAGATGTTAGCTAAGGGCTAATCTTCTCAAAAAAATAAAATAAAATAAGAGCAGCCAAGCTTTTCATTTATTTTCCAAGCCTAGTTTTATAATTCCATAGCCCATACCCTTTTGACTGAATAAAGCAAGAGGCCAAGGCAGTCCTGTAGTTAGGAAAAAAATCTCACAGATGCACGTGCAGAGATGGATGGACAGGCAGTGCTGATGCATCAGGTTCACTGGAATTTTGCATATTGCAATGAACTATGCATTAGTCATATGGGACAACATATTGAATTAAACATGTGTTGTGATGTAGTATTAACATATCATTTATTACATATATTCAACCTTTTTCAGACTTTACAGCCACCTGAGGAACATGTGTTGAGAGTAAGACTTCACAGGTCTTTAGTGACGAAACTGACTTCTTTTTTGGTACCATATTTTCCTGGTAACATGCAATACTACTCTAACTTACCTTCTCTAAATCGAATATAAATAAATTGATAGACTGATGCCTTCACCACATTGAATAATATTTTTCAAAGATGGCTTTCAGACCCCCTGCATCTGAATCATTAAAGATGTTAGTTAAAAATGGAAATTTCAGAGCTCTATTCCAAATCTACTCAATCAGCAGTTTAAGAGCCATGCATACACTCAACAATAGAAAGTTTTACAATCAGTCCTGGCCATGGTTGGCAGGAGGCTGAGGTAAACCAGTTGGCAGAATCTGGCATTAGACTTATTGACACAAACCTAGTGTCCAGGCCCCCTGTCTGCCCACCGAGTTGCTTGTTTGTCCACTTAAAAGAACGGGGCATCTGCTTTGGTTCCTGACTAATACTCTGCCCCTGAAAGCAGGGCTCCAGCCTGACACCCCAGAAGGATGTTTGGTTCCAAAATAACCATCCTAATTCTTAGCCACTCCATCTCCTAGAAATTTCACCCTGTCCTCTATGCCCCTTGCTGCTATGTGATTCTGCTTCAAAGTGAGTATAATTCTGCTCTGAACCAGATAGATCATTCGGAACATTACAGATTTATAATCTAGCCTGATGCTAATCAAAGTGCTATACACAGACGAGCAGCATCAACTCATCTGGGCAATTGTTAGAAAATCAGAAACTTAATCCCCACCCAGACCCACTTTGGCAGGCTGTTAATGGCTCTCAAATGGATGCCCATGTCCTAAGCCCTGGAACCTATGAATGTTAACTTATATGGTAAAATTTTTGCAGATATAAGGATTTTGAGATTATACTAGATTATCTGGATGGGTCCTAAATCCAAACAAAAGCAAAGATCCTTATAAGAGAGAGGCAAAGGCAGATTACACAAACAGAAGAGGAGAAGGCTATATGAAGATAGAGGCAGAGATAAGAGCGACTCGGCCACAAGTAAAGGAATCCTAGCAGACACCAGAAGCTGGAAGGCAAGGAATGGATTCTTCCCACAGAGTTTCTAGAGGGCGTCCAGCCCAGCTGACATCTGGATTTCTCTTCTTTTTTTTTTTAAAGATTGGCACCTGGGCTAACAACTGTTGCCAATCTTCCTTTTTTTTTTTTAAGGATTGGCATCTGGGCTAACAACTGTTGCCAATCTTTTTTTTTTTCCTGCTTTATCTCCCCAAACCCGCCCTGTACACAGATGTATATCTTAGTTGCATGTCCTTCTAGTTGTGGGATGTGGGACGCCACCTCAACGTGGCCTGACGAGTGGTGCCATGTCCGCGCCCGGGATCGGAACCCTGTGCCGCTGAAGCAGAGTGTGTGAACTTAACCACTCAGCCACGGAGCCAGCCCCGACATCTGGATTTCAACCCAGTGAAACTAAGATTAAATTTATGACCTCAAGAACAGTAAGAGAACGAATTTCTGGTGCTTTAAGCCACCCAGTTTGGGGTAATTTGTTACAGCAGCTGTAGCAACCTAATAACAACTGAATCAGATTTGCATCTTAATAAGATCCACAGGAGACTGATATATACGTTGAAATTTGAGAATCAGTGATCTAACCAGACCAGAACTCCCAAGTTTGCCCCTGCCTCTCTGGACCATTTAATTTGGAGAGCAGCCTCTTTCTCAGGGGTTAGTCGACAGCTGGATTAGTTTTCTAACTCAGTTCTGTCAAGTCACCATTAATTCCAGTTCCCACTTGCCCACCACTTGTAGGCAAGCATGATTGCAGCTAATCTCATTTAAAAACACAAGAAAGCAAACACTTAACAACCAACTATCAGTTATCAGTTGGAGCTTGAAATAAGGTCTAGTTTTGGCCTCAATATAGGGTACCACCTCCTTAAAGGAAATTGGCATTTCTTTGGAAGACAATCTACCCCATCCATGAGGAATGATTGTCAATAGGCTTCAGCATACTATAATATATAGACTGCTTTAGTGGTACTGCAAAAGCAAAATAGGATAACTACATTAGAAGAGATCTCCAAATTCCCAATATGCTTTCTGAAAATCCTACATATTTTTAAGTGGAATCATGACATTCCTCTGCTTAAATCACTCTTAGACTCTACTACACTAACACAAATATTTTCTGACAAAGCAAAAGTATAGTTCACTCATCGAAATGTGCATAATGCTGATGTCAATACCAGTCTTTTATATTGACAGTGATGACTTGATATTAAACTTGGGAAGGCTTAAATGAGGAGCAAAGCCATCACATTTTAGAACAAAAAGAAATGCCCCCTAACTATGCATGTTTCCTTCAGGAGGCATAGTACACAAACTGGTTGGGATATTTGAGTTGGATATTAGCAAAGGTTAATTTTTTTTTTTTTTACAAAAGGTCCTCTTTTCAAAAGAAAAGCAATGGCAGTGAGTCCCAAAATCAATGTGCACTGAGTAGCCAAGTTGGACTACAACTCAAGGAGGAAAGAAGAAGGGGAGGCAGCCTGGATCTATTGTGAACGTATGGTGCCTGCTGTTCCTGGCTAGTCCTAGAGACAGACATTACACTGGCCATGGAATCTTCTCACAGAACCCCAATCAATAACTCTGGCAGGCAGGAGATGGAGTTTCACCTACTTTGTCAATAGGCAGGTATTGATTGTGGGATGATACAGTTAGTAGGGCTGAGCTATGGAAGTTGGCACAAGCAATGGAGAAGCCCATAGTCCCTGCTCTCAAAGATTCTAACTTCTAGTGTAGGAACTGAAATGAAATACCTAGAAACAAGGAGAGAACCAGTAGGTCCCACCTGTGCATTGCAGCAGGAGTAAACACGTGTTTCATTAATTGCAGAGACTTACCACCAAACCATTCCATCAATGGTCTGAAGGCTTTACTTCAGTTTCATCTTACTATTCAATATTTTTGGCAATTATTAATAGAGAAAAGGGCAGCCTCTTTTATTTCCTCAAACCTTATTTTATTCATCTTTAACTTCCAATCAAATGAGAAAAGATCTCTATCCAATTTTTCCCAGTTTGAGTACTTTCCCAAGAGCCTGCAGCTACAGAAATATGTTCCTTTGCAGACTGGTCTCCTGGCAGAACTGTCCAGCAGCTCATACTATACTAATTAAAATTAGCAAGGCAAATTGGAAGCTATATTGGAATGCATCCCCCGCCCCCCATAGGTGGAATAGAGGTTGTTGGGTTGCTGTTTTTTAATTTGCTTATGCTTTTAAGAGGCTGTTAGGTGTGAAATGGAAGCATGTATCTGACCCAATGCCATGCAATCTAATACAATTTTCTGGGCATATTTAATTACCAGGCTTCCTAATTATAAACTCAGAAGTGTTTTTCATGAGTGGAAATTTCTAGATCTCCTTTTTTTCTAATTGAAAATCAGGCTATTGGTACAACTGTGCACCTAAATAAATATTCAAAAGGAAGTGAAAGATGATCTCCGATGAAGTGTTATTGAGAAACGCTTTGTAACCAACCACGCCTTGCAGCCTGCATTCCAGTTTGTACATTACATTGCCGCACATTCTTAGTTGTTGGGTGCAACCTTATCTCCTCAACTAGTCTGAACACTTTCTGCGGGGCTTCTGACAAATTCCCCTTCTCTGTCTTCTCTAGTTCTAAAAAAGTGCTAAAACCAGTCACTGCCTAATGGACATTTGATTAGATGGATATCTACAAGAAAATCCTCAAAAACTAAAAGTTTAATCTTTCAAATGTGTTAGTTACTTAAAGGGTTTTTATTTTGTCCAATGACAGAACTGATCTTGAATTCCTTGATAGATTTTATTAGGTAAGGCGGTTTGATCTGTGGTAATATAGAGGAAGATTTTCATGAATATTCTGAGACCAATTAGTAACCAACAAGTTTTACATCTGACACAGGGCTGTAGATTTTCTCTCTGAGTCTT
This sequence comes from Equus quagga, assembly GCF_021613505.1. Classification (NCBI taxonomy): domain Eukaryota; kingdom Metazoa; phylum Chordata; class Mammalia; order Perissodactyla; family Equidae; genus Equus; species Equus quagga. Next base: position 142,918,055 of record NC_060268.1, read on the forward strand.
TTTTTGGAACTCAAATGTGACAAAATTGTTATACACACACACACACACACACACACTCTATTTTTCCTTGCTAACTCCTACCTACTCATCAAACCAGTTCATGCAATTTTTTCTACTGTTTCCTCTGTGTACTTTGACAGCATCTCATCCATGTTCACCTCTGCCAAACCATTTACCATACTGATTTTAAAAAATCAATGTCCAGTACACACCCTATCAGTTATTTCATGGCCGGCAGTTGCGTGTGTCCACATTCCCGGTACCTACTAACGTTTGACACTGAGTAGGTGTTCCATTAAGTTTGAAAGGAATGAGCAAACGCACCTCATTTCCTTTTCCTTTCTTTTTCTAATCTTACTGGGGAGCTAAGACTTCCCCCGCCCCTTCATGTCTACAGAAAGGGAACAGAAGAAAAGCAAAATGCCTAGAAAGCTCACAAACTGCAAAATCAGCTGTAAAATTAATACACAAGGCCAAGCTTTCCAAACCTTTGTGTCTGGTGACACAGCTTTAGATTTCAGCTTCACACCCAGAGTGCTGACAGATACAATGGCTGAGCAGTATTATAGAGAGCAGAATTGATTTCACTAACGCATGAAACAAGTACAGCATTTTTATGCTAAGCAATTAGTTTTTGGCAAGGAAATCTCTGTGTAGAAAGAGGAACCTTTTTTCCTGGTGACAGAACAATTTTCTTCACTGGAGTAAAATACTCTTTTCACAATCTAAATGTTTGGAGAATTTATGAAACTAAAAAGAACAATGCTATCCTCTTTATATGTCTTGTGACATCACAATAGATGGCATGTGAAGGGGAAAGAAAATTCGCCAGAGGGTCCTAAGACTGGGATTCTAGTTCCACATATACTACCTATGTTTTGAGTGAAAATGGTGGTGAGAGATAAGCTCCCTCAGCCTCAGTGTAAGAAACAGAGAAGAGGGGCCCGCCTAGTGGCGCTGCGGTTAAGTGCCCACGTTCTGCTTCGGCGGCCCGGGGTTCACTGGTTCGGATTCCAGTGCAGACATGGCACTGTTTGGCAAGCCATGCTGTAGTAGGCGTCCCACATATAAAGTACAGAAATATGGGTACGGATGTCAGGTCAGGGCCAGTCTTCCTCAAAAAAAAAAAAAAGAAAAAGAAACAGAGAAGGAAAGCTCATTGCTAAGTACCTTTTTCTGCTCTCCTACTAAAACCTGGATTTACAAATTTGATCACCTGGATGTGTTTGTACCAGATGCTGAAAATGAAATAATTTTGCAAAATCAGTCACAGTTTTGTCAATCTGATCACCATTGAGCAGAAAAAAAAAATCACAAAACACAGAGCTCTTAAAGGTCTTGATAATTTATCTCAGCTGCCCTCTCCCATCAGTAAAGAGGGATGCATCCAAATCATTTCTTAATGATCTTCCTCTCATCCCATTTTTAAGTAATTCCAAATACATCTTACGACTCTACAACATTCCTACTGGTAGAAAATTTCTTTCTTGAATTCAAATGTGGTAATTGTAAGTTCTACAATTTTCTCTTCTTATGGTGAATAATACTATTTTTCCCTTTTACCATTTAACCTTCATTTCGATTTTTTTGACTCCCTTATAAATTTTGCACATGAACGTACAATAGTATTTCTAAAGGGAAAAGGAAAGGCAGGGTGCCTAGCCTGGTAAATGCCATTTTATACTATAAAGCACACAGAATAAAGTAGTGTATTATTCTTTTTGTTAGATATTGCAACCTGATTTATTTCCCCCCTGGTTACCAAACCTTTTGCTATAAAAGCTGACTCACATGGGGGTTGTTTTTTTTCTTGTCTTGTCTGGTAGCCTCCACCAGCAGCAGCTAGCAAAGCAGTAAGTACATAGCAGTTGGTTAACACATTCTTGACAGTTGACTGACTAGTTGATAGGGCACCCTAGGTCATGAATACTCAACTGGCAACTTTCCAAAAAAACATATCATTTCTATCTAGCCTATCTAATGACAGGGAATGGTTCTCAGACAAAAGAATAGCTCCTCTAGACATACTTATATTAAGTCCATACCTTACATACTTAACTAGATAAAAACATAAAATTTTGATTTAGAATTTATTCAAAAGTTTTTGTACATTTAACTATTCATAGTCTCATTGATAACAAAGGGAAGTAACCATATTTTGGTGCTACCATTGAAGATGATTGTTATAACCAATTGATAGATTTCTTAGCCTTTTGACTGAAAGTTCAAGTTACATTTGTTTAATTTAGTCGTAGTTTCCATGGCACAGAAAAGAAGCTTTTCTGATTAGCTTCTTACTAACCAACTGCTAGAGAGCTGGTCACTTGAATCCCAACCCTTAGTTAATTTTCTAATTGTAGATTGGCTTATTTCAACTAAACAGTGGAACACATGTTCTTTTAGAAGTCTGATTATAAGCAGAATTTCTGTTTTTCCCATAGAAGAAATCACTTATAAATCCTATAAGCAGTTCTCCTTGTTAAAAATACTAAAGTCCATTTAGATGAAAATACTTTGCATGGGAACGCCTCGAGTAAAACCAAAGAATACAGATGTAAACAAGCTTGTTGATCAGAGTCTTCTGAGCACATGGTTACGAAGCCTATTCTTGGTGTCTTTCTTAGAACTTTATTATCTCTAGGGCTAGGGCTAGGAAATAGCGTTTTAAACTGCAGCTGATCTTATATTTAAATTTTCAAATTTCTGTTCTAGAATGAAAGCTTCAAGATGCTCTGATCCAGAGACACAGATGATATTGACAGGATTAAGCCAAAAGAGTGGATGATAGTGTTTTCTAAGATGCACCAAAACCAAAGCATGATACTAAGAAAAACATACACCGTATACTCAACGCCTAACGTAATGGCTAGCACACATTAGGACTCAAAAGATGTTTGCTGGTTGAATAATTAAACATGTTCTAGTCTCTGATAAGTTTTTCAGGAGCAGTCCCTACAAAATACGGCCGATGAACTTTGCACTTAATTCAATCAGCATCTCCGAATCATTCTGTCTTTGACTTCCTAGTGATGGTTAGCTGGGGAAAGTTATGATAGTACCACAATCATATACAAGGGAATAATTAAAGCAAATGTTCTGGGTGTGTTAGAATCCAGATCTATTTTGTATCGTTAGGATAACATGTGAAGGGTTCTGACAACTTATGAGTCCTTTCTTGGTTTCTTATGTCCATGGTCTCTCATCTAATCCTCGAAAATCATTCTCTGAAATAGAATGTATTATCATTACCAATTTTAAATGAGGAGACTGGGCTCAGAGAGGTTCTGAAACTTGTCCCGATCAAACCCAAAGTTTCTGGAGCCACAGTTACTAGATCCAATTTACTTCAAAGCCCTTTCTTTTGTACCATGCTGACAGTCGATTGGTATTTACACAAAAAGCAAGCTACGCATGTGCAAATGTACTAGTTAGAATACTCTTACTACCCTAAATGGCACATTATTTCACACTAAAGCAATACTACACAAGAATTATGCATAATTTTTGAATATTAATACATTTGAATTGGATGTCTGGGAAGCTTCTCCAAACTTTCCCTATTTTATCTTTCAAATAAGACAAGAATTACCTTAGAAATATGGACTTTCTATGGACTCATCGTGACATATACTTGTCTTTGGGCGAAGAGCTGAAATCCTGACATAGAATGAGGATTCAGTGTTTAAAATGGGTCATTTACTTCTCGTAAGCTATGTAAATACACCTGAAGAAAGATTCAAACTGCTGCTATTCATTATAGCTTTGCTTTAGGAAACTTCGCTTTCTGCAGCTTGATTCCTTATTTTCCCTTCTAGAAATAAAGCTCATGATCTTTATATTTGGGAGAAGTGAATTTAAATTTAGAAATTTTTCGATGGGGAAGGGCCAGCTCCTACATTTCTCAGATGACAGAAATGAGGCCTGTGCAAGCATATCATTCATGGAAGACAACTTCATAAGTGAATACTGAAAGACAACATGAGACCCCTCTTAGTGATGTTTGAGTACAGAGTTTGTGAATTACCTGAGAGTTAATTCATATTCATATTTCTAAAGCATGCTACACATAAATAACTATATTTCTCTTGAGAAATACATAGTCTATCTTGAGACACGAATAATGATATAGGTCAAGAAGAAGGAAATACAGGTACAACCTTTTTCTCATGCCTGAAACAGCTGCTAGAAATTTAAATATATTCATTGAATTCCCCTGAGATTAGGACTATATATCATCAACTATCTCTACTGTGTTACTAATATTTAAATTAGCTAGAGAATACGAACGCAATTTGGGTATCAGACCCTGGAACTAACAGCACAAATACTATGTGTTATGCGTAAGAAAATCACTTTCTTTGTAAATTTGTGCTAGAAATTTTTAAACAGTTACTTTTAACATTTACAGCTCTAACCTAAGCATGGACAGAACCACTTTCCTTGAGGGCCTTAAGCAGAGCTGAAGAAAGCTAACACCTTAAGAAAGCTTCATTAAACACGAAGGGAGAACAAAAAGAAAATTCTGTCACTGCAGGTAACACACACATACACGCCACACAGGATCTCAGACCAGCTTACAAAGAAACAAAGGACATGTTTTCAATCTAACAATTGCTTATGTAGCCCCTAAGGCTGGGAACAGATTCCCAGGACATTTTTGCTCTCTTTGCCCTGCCTCCACGTGACAACTGTCATGTTTTGTCTTGCCACGTGGGCAGATTCTCATATCTATCTTGTCCCTTTCTCTGGTACTGTCAAAAGGGCCGAAGAAAACTTCCCTGACTCTCTTGAGACAACCACTATGTTAGCATGTTGAACTGAGGTATAGTTCTTTCGTACAGCAATTGGCAGGGCTGTAGTGGTCATCGTGAATGAGTGCACTTATTGTGAGATTCATTAAAGTTAAAACCCATCCCCTTGTAGAGTTACTGGGCATACTTATCTTAGTCTTTTTCCCAGTGCATGCACATCCAAACCCAGGACAAAATGCTCTTATAGAATGTGTCCATTTTAGGCCTCAATCTAATGAAATGCCTTAGGAATATCTCTTACGTTCGTTTCTTCCTTCCATCCTCATTCCACCATCTTAGCATGGGTCCTCATTACCTTTTGCCTGAAAGGCTACAGTAGTGTCCAAATTTGTTTCCTTCAATTCTGATCCATATAGCATTACCTTACACTAACCCTTCAAAACTACAGTTTTGGTGTGTTTATAAGCTTTCAGTTACTCTCCATAGCCTAACAAATTAAAGATAAATGCTTTGCCACCTTGGCTTTCAAGGCTTGCACAATTCAAACATCACCTGTCTTTTCTACTTGTTTTCTCTTTCTCTATTCTAGGCTAACTGGAGTACTCACTCTTACTTGAATGGCTTTTCCTTTCCCATTGTTCAGTTTGCTTATGCTATTCCTTCTGGATAGACCCTCTAACAAAACTCTTTTTTTCCTTAAATCTTTAAATAAAATGAGGGGATTTTCCCCCCTTTTCTTGCAGCCACAAGGTACTTCATCAGGCTTTTAGGGCTTTTTGCTCATCATACCTTGAATTACTAAGTGGATACTTGTCTTACCCGGGCATCTAGATGGACAGCAGAAGCTCCATCTTTTTCACCTCTGTATTTCCTGATGCAAGACAGATAGATAGTAAATGTGATAAGTGAGTTGAGATGATTTGGCCATAGATACAATCTCACTTGGTATGCTTTCCATGCCATGGGCTTGAATTCCAAAGTTATAGGCAACACGAATCAATATTAGGGTATGGAAGACATGTCCACGACAATTTGTCTCTTCCTTTAGATAAATGATGTCCAGTAGAAATATAATGTGAGCCATATATGTACTTTTAAATTTTCTAGAGGCTACATTAAAAAAAAAGTTAAACAAGACAAATGAAATTTTAATATATATTTCCCTTAACTTAATTTGTCCAAAATATTATTAAACATGTAATCAATATAAAAATAGTCATGAGATTCTTTACATTATTTTTTTATGTTCTAAGTCTGTGAAATCTGGTGTGTATTTTACACTTGGAGCACATCTCAATTTGGACTAGCCACATTGCTAGTGGCTACCATATTGGATAGTGCAGAGCTAGAGCATAGATGATCATAGCATTGAAGAATCAATTTCTCACTTTAAAAGAGACTGCATTCTCTCTTTTTTCCTCTCCAGACTCCTCTTCTTTAGATATTTATGATTCCGAATTTCCCTAGATATTTCCTGGCATATGTTAGTAAATGACTACAGAGAAATTCTGAGAAAGTGGGCAAGTATGTACATGATACAGGTATTATGAAGCTTCCTTAAATAACTTTAAGCCATTGGTAGGCAATATTAAAACTAAAACTATTAGTTTAGTTTTGAATAAATGAAGCAAAACACCAAATTTGTACTCCTGGAGAAAATGCAACACGCAAATTAGATCCACATAGGAAAGAGATCCTTGTTGGAACATTGTGTAACTTCACCAAAATATTTTAACCACCTGAATAAGCTTTTAAATATTGTTTTTTATAAGGTGTGCAAAGGGACATAATCCTATTTTAATCCCTCCAACTTTATTTTCCTTAACAAACTGTTCTTTGGAGAAAGAATTTAAGTGATAATGAAGGAGAGAATAGTCATAAAAAATGGTTCATCTCTTGAATTTCACTGTTGAACACATCTTGTTTTATGATTGTTGAGGTTTATCTGTATCCCACCTTAGTTGTGAAACTCTTGAAGACAGAAACCATGAGTCTTTTCAAATGGAGATCTGATTACTTCATTTTATAATGTACTTGGCTAAAAAGACCCATTCTATCTCATGTTACTCTTAGGCTCACTGGGGTAAATCACTCAATAAAGGAAAGTAATTAACAAGAACTAATCAAATCCTCCCCAAACACCTACAATAACCCCTTTTTGTCTTAGATTGCTATTACAGATTTTTTTTTAATCCTGTCTGTTATATGATACTGCAGAAAGACAGTGGCTTCGGAAAAAGGAGACTGAATCTGTCTATGCCATTTCCTAGCTGAGCTATCTGACCAAGTTCTTTCCCTTGTGACAGCCTATTTCTTCAACTGTAAAATGTGCACAGGGAAATCTATTTTGCAACATAATGATTAGGATTAAATGAGAAAACGTACGGACTTATATAATTGAAATTTATTAGGTACTCATTAGAGATTCGTTCTCTTATTCCTTAGTCTGTCTTTTCCCTTTTCCCTCTAGACACTCCATAAATATTGACTTTGTTGACTGTTGCCATTCCTGGAATTATTTACGGTTTAATAGGTTCTCTTGAAGACCAAGGGCAAAATAACTAACAGTATACTTTCTGGCCTCATGATAAACATGTGAGAAACTTTCAACTCAGTGGGGTATACTTGAAGAATGGATCTCTGTTGAACTTTGGTATCAATTACCCTAGGACCTTTTCTATCACTTACTATTCATACTACATATTGTGGAAGCTTAATTATATATTGCATTCATTTTAGATGGTCTTATAAGTTAGTCCTTTCTTCCCAAATAGATTTTAAAGTTTTTGAATGTAGCAACCTAGCAGTCACTCCTGGAGTCCCTACAGGACCCTGGGCACAAAGTGGCTCACAAGGTAAGCATTTAAAAACCACTTTAGTTAATTGACTGACATCAACAGAAGAATTCTATTCAAACAAAGACTATTGTATTGCACTTGGCAAACAAGGTCCACATCATTACAGTGAGTTTCTCTGAGCTTCATAGAGTTATTAAAGCAATAAGGGAAACAAATTAATTAATGGAAACGAATTAATTCCCCCAAAATACCTGGAAAATGTTACTTCTAAGTGAAAAAGAGGAATTGGAAGTAATTTGACTACAAATGTCTGATTAAGTGCTACAGTTAGGGATAGAATGTGCTCCATGAAATTCCAGTTCTTACTCTAACTATAATTTATATTCCATCAAGAGATTTCCAAAGCCCTAACTAAACAGGATTCTCATTTCAATCAAAAGAGTGAGAACAAGTTTCTCTAAATTTTATGGAATACGCCACACTATTAAATCTTGTGAATTAATCCTACAAAACATGAAAGCTTCACTACAAAATTTAGTTGTCTATGCTCCACTATAGTATATATGCAAACCTTAAGGGCACCTGAGGAATAATCTATCTTACTCACATTAAAATGATTTTCTGCCTCAGTGAGCACTGTTCCAGTAATTGTTTCAAAATTAACTTGACATTTGCTCATGGAATTTTAAGCCATTGAAGACCAGGGTAAATGGCATACTCTGTGCGGTATGTTCAGCTTAAGGAAAAACCAATTTTATTATCCCTCATGCTGCTTTATCTGCATCTCTCTTTGCTCCTACTTCTAAGTTTGTTAGGTATACATATTTTAGCTCCTCTTTTGGGCCAGAAGATTGTCAATGATACTATCAGTGTCTGATCAACTTTGTATCCTCCATATCAATTAGCACCGTTACCTGGGAACACACATACGTACATATTTACGGAAAATTATTAGCACGTACCAATGATTTCCACATATACTTTCCACGGATATATACTGAGCACCTAATAGCTGCCAAGTGCTGTTCTGGGTGCTGCAGGTATAGCATGAAGAAGACTGACTAAAACTCTGCTTTCACGGTACTTATTTTCTTGTTTTTACTGGGCAGGTGATGCTGGTTGAAAAAGACAAATTAATAGAAATAAAATAACTTTAATTGTTAATAAGTGCTGTAAGGAAAGTGAGAGAGGGCGATATATTAAAGAGTGAGTTGTGATGGAGTAGGATATACTTAACATAGTGTAGGTAAAAAAGACCTCTTTAAAGCCAAGATGATTAAACTTGGAAATTAATGATGAGAAGCGACCGATGTGAAGGTCCCTAGAAAGACCATTCTGGCTGGTGGAAATATTTTGTGCAAAGGCCTTGAGGCAAGGGGCAAAAACAAGAATAAAGAGTAAGAAGGACAGTAGGATAAGGAACATTAAGTGGTAGGGAGAGGCAGAGAACATTGAAACTCATAGGTCACGGAAGGGATTTTAGTCTGAGTGCAATGACTAAAAGGGTTTTAAGTACAGATTAAGGACTGATAGTACCTGATTGGTGCTATTTTAAAAGATTTCTTGAGTTACTATGTGAAGATGAAATTGAGGGAGCACCAGTTAGGAGTCTAGGAACAGAAAATAGTGGTTTGGATAGAATGCCCAAGTGTAGATGGAGAAAAGTGAATGCGTTGAGGATGTGTTTTGGTAGACTGGGTTTCATGGGTTGAGGGAGGAAAAGAAGAGAGGAAACAAGGATGATTCTGTGGTTTTGGTCAGAGCAATAGGGCAGACAGTGCTTCCATTTAATGAGACAGGGAAGAATGAAGAAGAAAGAGGCCAGACAGGAAAATTCAAGACTAAAGCTAGTAAATAGTTCTATGAAGTATTATTAATATTTCATAGATAAAGAATTGAGGGTCGGAAAAGTTAAGATATTTGCCAGAATTCATACATTTTGAGCTGGAATTTGAGTTAACTCTGACTTTAACGCCCATGCGTTTTTACTCTATTCTTCTGGCCCTCTTTGCCCTCAGTTTTGAAAGAATGAAAACTCGAATTTACAAATGTTCAAATTACAAAATGGCTCATTGCTGAGATATCATCTTTCTATGTACTTCCCTATATAGAAGCATGATTTTACCTGTAAAAATATTTTACCTATGACAATTGGATATACCACTATGAGAAGTAAAAAGCAATTATATCTTAAACTGAACATAAATCTTGCCAGCCACATGATTACAAGATGAAATGAGTTCAAAATACTAAAAAAGTAAAATAATAGGTGTGATCCTAATTAACTTTATACAAATAATCTCAAAAGTAAATGGAAAAGTATTCAGATTTCTGATATTATGAACGCAAAATGGTATGATCCCAGGGAATTCTTGGCAAATTACGCATGAGGCCTTCTTTTTCTTATGGCTCACTCATTTATGAGCAGCTTGTCTCCACTGCTGAGGTCACAGCTGAGCTCTCTTCAGAGCCCATACAGCAAGAAGGGACTGCAGAATGCATTTCCTCAGAGAAAAGGATATTTTAAAATACTGATTTGATTTTTCTGTCCAGCCTAATTCTTTTTTCAGTTGCATTAATTTAAGAACTTATCTGAACAGTTAGCCACTACTTAATCTCTAAATTTTAGAGTACTGCTTCTAGGAAAACATATATTTCAAATTCTAAGCACCATGATTTTGCAGGCCATTTCAAAGGTAGGACCAATTTGTTACTTTGAAAGATGTACTTATTCCTTCATTGGGTAGTTTTAAGATGAGTTGTTAGAGTATGCAATACTAAAGAAGGAGACTCTGCCCTTGGTGTCAGTAGGTGATGGTTTAATCATTTTACTCTACTTGGTGCATCTCTTTAAATGAAAAATTTAAAAAGACAAAGATATGAATCCTTCTGTTTACAGTGAGCTCATTCAGAAAAAGCATAGTTCTAAAATATATAAAGAGAACATAGTTTTATATGTTTAAAGGGAAATATTAGGCCACTAAAATATTTTCTTTCTTCTTATGAAAGAAAACAAAATGCTGCTTAAATATATTAAACTATTGGAGGTAAGTGTTGAATGAAAGTTCTCTCCATTAAAATGAGATTTTCAAGGAGGAAGAGTGATATAAAAACCTAATAACGTTTAAAAAAATCTTCAATACAAAAAACTTGTAAAAGTTGGTTTTTAAATTCAGAAACATGCACATTAAAAGTATAAGGTAATAACATTTTAAATCCATCTTATTGTCAACAAAGTCAGATGGTACCATGTGTTAGTTGGAGGAAATTTGGAGTTGCAAAAAGATGAAGGTTGGACAGAAGAATATCTTTAAAAATAGAAAATGACAATGAAAAATGATTATCATGATCTCCAGGAAGAATCTTAAATGTGAATTAAAACCTGAAAACAGAATTTCTGAAGCTAATGGTCATATCCAAAAATTCAAGCTATTAACTTCGGCCACTTGGAGGTAAAACTGAAGTATAAAGACTTAGAAAAGGCAATTTTTGTAAGGATTGACATTTACCAGTAGTCTAGTTGAATTGTGCTTGGATTTATCTATTAGGATCTATCATGAAATTAGACAGAAGCATCTGGAGAAGAGAACAGGGATGAAGGGAGTATGGCAGAGGGATTTAATAAACTGTAATTTATAAGCCTCTGGGCTGTACCACATCTTGAAGACCAATGTGATATAAGAATCCTAAAAAACACCAAATCTGCGCATTTCAGTGTGGCCTAACAGTCACAGAAACAATTCCAGGAGATTTAGCAAATCCATTAATAAACCAAAGTAGAAAAATCTGGATGTCAATTGAATATATTGACAGATATTCCAGGAAGCACAGAAATACACAAGAAAGCAAGTAAGCAAGTAACCAATGATAAAATGTAGCTTAGACAAATATAACCACATGGAAGCAGAACAAACATAAGGAATCAAAACTTAAAAAAATGAACTCCATGATGTTAGAGTTTGGATATCTTTTTTGCTTATAGGAAGGGATAATTTGCCAAATACCTTGTTTCATAAAACCTGACAGACTCACAAAATCAACCTGTAAGTGGTAAGAGTGACAGAAATAGAAAAATTCAAAACTACTTACCTATATGCTCTATCACAACAAAATTTCAATAATGTGCCTATTTCCTTTTACCAATTAGCATTTCAATAGGAGCATCAAATTTAAGCTTTCCATTGATACAAAAAAATAAAATGAACATAATTGCAGGAAGACCAAACAAAATTAGTACTGTTTAAGAATGGTAAAATAATATGGTTGATGTGAAAGTTAGCATGTCTCCACATTTAGGTTTTAACTAGAAACACTAGCAAGGTATTGCTTTTTATGGTAACATGACAAAGGAAAACTTTCGTTTTGATTTCTTTTATTGTATGTGTGTGTGTGTAAGGAAGATTGGCCCTGAGCTAACATCTGCGCCAATCTTCCTCTATTTTGTATATGGGACTCTGCCACAGCATGGCTTGATGAGCAGTGTGTAGGTCCACACCTGGGATCCAAACCTGCACACCCTGGGCTGCCAAAGCAGGGTGCATGAACTTAACCACTATGCCACCAGGCTGGCCCCTTGTTTTGCTTTTTTCATCTTTAGGTCTACAAATTGATTCATATGATGAAAGAAAGAGTACAATGCTAACACATTTGGAATTTACTGTTTTATGGGAAACGATCTACTAAATACAGGAAGCCATTTATATTACATAAAAATTGTCCAGGAAAGGATTTTTGATAAAGCAAATTTTCCAGCAATATAAAACCACACAGTCCTACAACATTTTAATGCCATCTCAGAAATGTTAAGAGATTATCGTATATTTTTTGGTAGCAAACTTTATAGGATTCAAGTATGATATTTCTATTTTTTTTAAAGGCAGTGGACTTTAAAGTGAGAAACATAAGTGAAACAGAAAGGTGTCATAAAATTTTTAGTACTACAGGATTTCAAAAGTTGAAGTTTGTAAAAATATTCATTCTGACCATAAATCTACTTAAAAATATAAATGTATTAATTCCCCAAAAAGACACGAGGACAATAAACAAGAAAATAACTCCAACCTCAACAATCACAATCATATTGGCCAAGTTTTAAACATACTGATATAACCTAATTTTGAAAAAGACATTTAGGGAAACTGTTCGCATATATCATTGGTGGGACAATAAATTTACTCAGCCTGTTTGATTGCTTAGAAAGATGAACCAAAAAATAAAATGGGTATATCATTTGCCCCAGTAGTCCTCCTGTTAGGACTTACCCTAAAAAAACAATCCTATTAGTATATAAAGGGATATGTAAAAGGATGGTCTAGGGAATTTATATCTACGTATAAAATAGGCTAATAACACATATTCATCAATAGGACTCTGCTTTTTTAAAAATATAGAATGTAATATTATACAGCCCTTAAAATTACGTACCACTATCCTTTTTTATATAGAAAAAGTCCCATGACACACTGCTGAACAAAAAGTAGTCTACATAACATATAGAGTAAGATCTTATTTATATAAAATTTTGTACCAATATATATGTACATGCATACAAATATTCACAATGTCTTGAAGGATGTTTCCCGGGAGTTTTGAATTTGGGTTGAATTTTGTAAAATAGAGTGGTTGAGAATTACAGTTCTGAAGTCAGGGTGCCTAAGTTCAAACTTCAACTTCTCTACTTACCAAAGGTTGGACGATGGGCAAGATAGCTAACCTCTCAAAGCCGCCACTTTCTTATCTGTAATATGGAAATAACAATACCTACCTCAAGATAGAAAATTTTGGCCAAATACCTGGCACATAGTAGTACCTAAGTAAATATTAGTTGTTATAATATGTTCATATTCTTCTTTATTGTGTTACTTTCATAACAATGGGCATCGTAGTTTTATATAATCTATCTTTAAAATTTTTAATTTAAATACAAATTTAATGAAAAGTTACAAATTAATTGAATAGTTAATTCTTCAAAATTTCAATGTATATATTTTAAAGATTATTCTTATGACCTGTGTTAACATATTAGAATTAATATATTATTAGTCTCTGAAATGGCTCCATTCTCAAAGTTGTACAGTTCCTTAGAAGTTGAAGAACAGTCTCAAGTTGAGAAGAATTATGAGGCCATGGGCGGGCTCATATAGGAAAAGTGGGGAGTTACACACATGTAAACGTACTTGTTGATTAAGGTCCAATATGGTATTTATATATTCACTTACCATAGTCTCCCTGGTAGCCCAGAAAAATGGAACTAATCACATTGAATTATATACTTCTCCAGAAAAAGAAGAATCAAGTCTTCCCATTGACCAAATTAAAGTTAAACCACCCCAAGCTAAACATGAAACTTTTTTCTGTGGTGTTCTGGAAAGAACACCTCAATCCAAGAACTGATTCCTATGGTAGAGATTTCAGTTATTGTAGCAAGATGTTGGGTAATTAAAAAACAACAACAAAACATTAGCAGAGCCATGGAGCACACTGCAAATTGCACACTCTGCCTTTGAGTAGTGTTGGCCTTATTTGAATCTTATGCTAGAATGTTACTTTCTGGAGAGACCTAACCAAAAGGCTAACTTCTTATTGAATGAGAATAAATAAAAATGCAGAGAAAAAGCCAGGAGGCGTACTTTAATCTTAAATTGTGATTCCTCTTGTCACTTTGAAAAAGAATGAAATTCCTTGTGGGCACCGCAGTCATTGGACACTGAAAAAATACAGCGAGCTTGCATTTTAATAACTTCTGGAACCCAGCTCACTTTCTCAGTACTTCATGTGTCACTGTATATTATGTTTCTTTGGAGATCCATGGCTCTCACTCTTAATCAAGAATGGTAGGAAATTTAATGAGCCACCAGCTTTTAAAACAAAGTATCAAGACAGAATACAATCTATTCTTCGTAAGCGGTTATATGGTCTAGAACGTTATCAGAAGATCGGAGGAAGAGTATGGCAGTTAGTTGCCCCTCTTCCCCTCACTATTTACTCCTCCAGTAACCTCAATCCCTGTAGCACTAGTCTTTGCTCTTTTGTTATTCAGATGTAGACAAGTATAGGCAAGAGGTACTGTCCTCAACCAGGATCCCCCCTCATACATACTAAATGTGCTTCAGATTTCTTCACTGAAAAAGCTTTAAAGTCTCCTTTGTATATTTTTAATATTTATTTTTAGCTGTGTGCCAGGCACCTACAAGTTTAATATACAAATAAATTGAGGCTTAGAGAGATTACCTTGGACAAGATAACTTGTTAACAATAAAACTGAGGAAAGAGGTAATGAGTCTAAAGCCATAAACCAGAGACTAAAGGCTCTAGATGTTGACACAGAGCGTCTGTTAGAATGTTGAGTGTTACCATTCCTGCTGTTATTATTTAGAGATACTACATGGTTTGTTTCTCCCTCATAACTCCCTTTCCATAGCAGCCAGTGATTTAAAAGTATTACTGGCAATATTTCAACTTTTAAATGCCAACCAAAAAAGACCATGGTAGACATGTACCTTCCCAATGGAAATTTTGAAATTAGTTATAACATCCAAATCTTCTTAAACTGGGTCATATTTACAATTAAATCATTTTTTGTCTTCTTCAATGATGAAAAAAAATTTCTTTCACAAAATGAAGATGTAAATCATGTTGTTATTCCAAGACATCAGAGAAGTAAGCCACACAAACAAATCAAGACATATCTATTCAATATGCATTTGGCATTGACTTCAGGAATGAATCAAGATGGTTTCTCTTCAAATTTTTTAACTGAAAAATGTTCTTGAGTTCCTGGGACCAGAATTGACCAAAAGTGAAGTTGCTTTTCTTTTGAAAGCATTTAGAGACTTACATTTATAAGTGTGTGAATACACACTCCATTGCCTAATATCACAGTAAGCTGCTAAGTGCTTCTTGTCTATTGCTATTCAAGAGAAAGGAAATCTAAAATGCCGAAGAAGTGATTGATAACCCAGTCTAATGCTAATCCAAAGCCAGTAGCAACTGTCAAGGTGTTTACACAGAAACAATTTCAATCTGCTTTAAAACTGACATGGGTGCTCATTTGGATTCAAGGTTCTTTGAGCATAAACAGAAAGGCTTTTACCTAGTACAACATGTAAAGTATTTCTGCACCCTGACAGAGTACCTAACACCTCCTAGCCAAAGAAGGATCTAGATTTTGTGGCATCTGAAGCTTATACAATTTGGCGGACCCTCTTTAAGTAAAAAAAAAAAATGCAAAATTACAAGCCCCAAATTAGACATTTGGTTTTGGAAGTGCCTGTACAAGGGAAGGGCTCTGAGTTTAAGTTTTATTAGCTTGATGGGAAATTGGCTTCTATCTCCAGCAGGAGATTCTCACTGCGTCTTCTCACACTCACTGATGAAAAACATGCACCTGATTTGTTTGCAAAAGAACCATTACAATTATTTTAAGGGAGATTTATAATAAATCTAAGTAGACCAATTTAAGCCAATCAAGATGACAATTTACACATTACTCAGAGTTCAATAATGGCAATCTACTTCTAGTGATTAAACACAATATGTATTAATTCTTATTTGTTTCATATTCAGCACTCAAAAACATGCATTAAGAATTCAAAGCAATATGCATAAGTTTACAGTGTAGTTAAGGATGTATTTGTATTTGCTGGGTAGGGGAAAAAATGTAAAGGATGGCTTAGTCTTTGCAGCTGTTTATTAATCTGGATGCAAGACGGGTGAAGGGATGTAGGGTTGACTCATTTAATCAAGATATTAGAGCTCTTTTAAAATAGTATGAGGCTAGAGTAATATCCCTAAATACCTGCAAGAGATTCTGGGAGAATCAGAGTTCTACGAATTAGGGAAATGAGACAATTATCTGCATTGTTAAAGTCTTAAGAATATCACTTTTGTCTAAAGATTTTCAAGTTATACAAAGGTGTCTTAAATTGTGTATTACAAAACATACTCAGTTTTCCCACTGTGTTTGTGTATACAGTTGAGTTTAGAGTGTTTCCTTCCCCTCAATTCCAAAGAGAAAGAATGATAGAGAGAGAAAAGAAACAGCATGTTGCAATGGGAAGAACACTGAGGTAGGCATTAGAAAAACTAAAATCTAGTCCAGTGGTTCTCAAACTCTAGTGCTCCTCAGAATTGCCTGGGAGGCCTGTTAAAACATAGATTGCTGGGCCCCATCCTTAGAGTTTCAGTAGATCTAGGACCCAGGATCCAAGAATACGCATTACTAATGTGCTCCTAGGTAATACTGATGCTACAGAAACCACACTTTCAGAACCACTGACATAGTCCATTGTGTGACACCATTTTCTCATCAGTAAATGGGGATGTTGACCTGGATGTCTAAGGCCATCCTCTGAAATGTCTACCTTTCAGCATTACATTTTTTAAACCCTGACTCCAACACACTGCCTACACCCAGGAACCCCATTCTTCTGTGTTTATTAAATTTCCCCAGTGTGCTCTGTAAAATATGGAAAGCCACTTAGTCTTAAACTATGATTTTCTTTTGTTATTCTATAAGAACGATCCTTAAAGCACTCTAACATGTTTTGTTATTGATTGAAAGACTCAATATAAATGCAAAATATCACATAGCGCAGTATATGGCTGACATAATGATTTCTGACTTTAAGATTGGAAGGATTGTCAGGAAACAGTAAAAGGAACAGGCTTTACTCAGAAATTTGTAGAAGTAAAAAATGGAAACTATCAAAATAGCATTTTGAAAAATTGCTTTTTGAAAAAAAATTAGTTTTGTGTGTTTAAATGTGACAATCACAAATGGCTTTATACTGCTTTCTCTTTTGCTAGAAAACAACAAATATTAAACTTTGATGTTCTTTTCTCTCTCTCTCTCTCTCCCTTTTTTCTTCCCTCTCCCCTACAGTATTTCAGCAGATAGGAAGTTTCATGCCTGTAGTTTCCTCAAGGCTTTCACTATGTGCCCAGCTGATTTGCACATCTGATTTGCACATATGCACAATTTCTCCTTTCACCTGAAAGGTGAAAGCTCCATAATAACATACATATCATGTATCATATGATTAGATAAAGTAGCAGTGGAAATTTGATACCTGCTGTACAGAAAATAAGAAATCCTCCCCCACTATAAATTGTAATCTTTATAATCTTTATAATCTCAACCACGCTTGTTTATAAAAAGCATTATATATTCCTTAAGTAGGTATAAAAAGAAATCTTCCATCAATATGGTTATCCTTTTTTGATGTTATCTGATTTTCATCATGATCCCAAATTTCTACCTCTCTACATCCAAGAGCTCATGAAAATATCCTATTTCTCTTAAAGTAGACTTCCTGTCCCCCATCTGAAACATTCCTCTGCTCTTTCTCCTCGGGTGTCTCTTTGATAAAACACCAATATCATTTTATGTTTACTATATAGCACTTGGCAATTTTCACCCTACTTTCACAATGGCATCTCATTAGATTCTCAGAACAATCCAATGAGTAGTCAAGATAAGTACTATTATTCTCATTTTATTGATGAGAAAATCATAATTTTGAGATATTCACACACTTTAGAGATTAAATACACGATTTCTTTATCTACTAATTGTGATCTTTTCAATAAACTTTTCATATTTTCTAAAAATGAGAAGGATGATATTGATTTTTATAATAATTATAAATATCAGCTAATATTGAGGATTGTTACATGTCAGGCACATAACTTCTAACCCTCATAACAACCTTAATTATTTAGAGGGCTAATTATCTCCATTTTATAGGTGAGCAAATCAAGGGCAGAGAATCTAAATAACTTGCCTAAGAGTACAAGCTAGTAAGTGATGGAGCCAGATTCAAACTTTCTCAGTGTCACCCCAGAACCTGTATTAGGAAAGATTAGTGATATAATAGTTATAGTTACTCATATATTATTTCGCTAGTGGAAATGTGCATACAATTTTGCAAAGTTGAGGGATCCAAGTTTGGGGGGTTCAACTTCTGTGAGGAATCTTCCTAACCTTAAAACCATATGGGGATGGTAGGAGAGCTAGTGTAAAAGATGATGAAGTAGAATGACATTAAAAAAAAGTGATCTCATTTTTTTTTTTTTGGTCTGGCTCCATTTTGACATCCCATACATCAATTTTGAAAGGATGGTCATATCACAATCTATTTTCATGGTAATCAGGGGTTTTTTCTTCAAAAAGCCTCCTAAAATAGGGACTTAAGAGAAAATTCAACAGGTCAAAGTAACAATGGATGACGTATGTTATTTAGCACCCATAACAATATACATACGCATACATACGTATATGTATACACACATACCATTATACCCCCGTATACCATACACACTTATAGCATATACTTTCCAGTTTGAATGATTTATCAGGATTAGTGTTTTAGTTATATCATCTTGTCAGATTCAAATTCATCTATTCAAGGGAACATCAAAATGCTTTAGATAAATCAGAGCTTCAGACTTAAATCAGAGCAGCTGCCATTTAAAGGAGTTGTACTATAAATCTATCATACTAGCTCGTAAGACTACTATGTGCCAAAGAGAGCTGTCAGCATTTACATACATTACTTTATTTAATATAAAAGCCTCATCACTGAGGCACTTTTTTAAAACATTTTTTTAACAGCTAAAGAAACAAACACAGAGAAATCACATGGTTTGCCCAAGGTTATGTGACTGTCATTTGGGTTGATTTCTGAAACTCAAACCTGCTTTGGTCTGACACCTGGACCTTCCATTTACTAGCTGAGTGACTCTGGCAAGTTGCCATATTTCTTGATGTAGGTTTTCTCATCCTAAATAACAGCACCTGCCTCACGCATTGTGATTCAGATTAAATGAATTAAAATATATTAAATATGTAAAGTACTCAGCATGGTGCTCAGGAGGCAGAAAGTATTTTACAAAGGGCAGATGTCATTATTACTATAATTTTATGGTTCATGATCTAGCCCAGCACAGAAAGCACTTACCTTTGCCATCCATGTGTTCAACAAATACTCTCTCTAGAGTAGAGCATCCTTTCTCTGTGTTTTGCTGAAGAGGGAGCTAAGACAAAGTATATCACACACATCGGTTTGTAAGAAGCCATCCTAGAGAGGCAAGTTTTCTTAATTTTACTGGAGAAAACACTTCAGTTTGGCTTTCAGCCCTTACTAAATCTTCCAGTCTTCGCCAACAGTAAGTGGTTGGGCTCTCCAAATATTTGGTTAACTCCTGACATAAAATATGTATGGGTTTGAACAAGAAGAAAGGTCAACATAAAATCAAGACTCTTCTATGTACACAGGAATTAGGCAACAGACCAGCAGTTCTTAAACCCTGGAAGGCCTTACTATGTTGTAACAGGTTTCTAAGTTACAATATTTTATCTCCTTGCCTGCAGATCTGCACCTGGAGTAGTCTAGTCAGCCCAGCCTGCACCCAGCATGACCACCTCCCAGTCCTGTAGCCACTACTTCCTTACCACGTCTTGCTAATTTAACCCTTTGCAGCAATATTGGTGCCATGTCCACCTCCAAACCACCCTTGATTATTACAAGGTGACCAAAAGTTTCCTAATTACTGGATACACTAGCTTCTTGCAATCTTCATTTTCCTTGCAGTCTATGGAGTGTAGGAGAGGACAGCCAAGAAGCAAGGATGCTGCTAAGGATGCTTATACTACTCTGAACAGTGTTTGTTTTGTATTGGGGGAGCAAGGCAGTAAAGTAAAACTCATTTACCATACCTTTTCAAGTCAACTTTTGCCATTCAATACTTGTTTCAAAGTTTTTGAAGCATAAACAGTCCTTATTTTCTAACAGAAAAGTCAACAATTGTGCAAGCTAAGTAGACAGTTGAAAAAATATAAGAAAGTAGCATTAAAATTGTTTCTGTGGGATTCTATGTGCAAACAGTTATTCCTCAGAGGAGACAGTAGTCATGGGAGCCACTTCCATCAAATTAAAGATGTATTTCTTGTACATGTACACACATTTGAATCAAAAAAGTTGCAAATAAAATAAACTGTGATCTTGTTCCACTGATTAGGAAATACCCTGCTTATCCACAAGAGGAGGGTGAAGATTGTTGATCAAAGGGAAAAAATGAAAATACTTAAATCCACTTTCCAACTTTAGTGAAGTAGTTTTTTCTTGGGAAGACAAAACACGACTCTACTTCTCAATTGAATCACACATTTTATTTCCATATTAGCAGCCATTGTCCGTTTTCTGGGGAAAGGAAGGAAGATTCTTTAACAATGATGCCGCCAACAAGCTGAGAGGCAAGAAAACAGCCCAGAAAGCTTTTTCTCCATCAAACTCAGAGTCTAGTATTTGCCAGTTCTGGAAAAGCTTCAAATGAAGTATGGTATTAAAAAAAAAAAAAAATCAGCTAATGGCCTTTTTTAGTGCATCTGGCTGCACCTTATAATGTAAAACTCTTAGCTCCTCCTTTAGGAGGATGCACAGTGCCAAGTAAAACCCCCCTGGGAAATGTGGTCTCCCCTGAATGCTCTGATGGACAACATTTAACCTGATGATACAAGTGCCGCCTGTAAATCAGCCCTTGCTTACCCAGAAAAGTGCCCAGGTAGGCAAGTGGACTTGGATAAGAAAAGGTTCCAGTGGCCTGTGTTCAGCAGCATGACATAGTGATCCCAGGTGACTTTCTTTGCTTTTGCTGCTACAGGTGTGAGCATGAAGTGGCTCCTCTCTCCCACCCTAACCATTGGCCTAATAAATGCCTTCATAAGTAAAGTAAGGAAGGAAGGATATATATGTTCGAAAAACAGACTGGCAAATTTTAGGACAACAAGACATAAAAATTAGGTTGGATTGAATCTGATTTATAAAACCCTTTCTTCAAGTTGCCTGTAGTATTCACTAATATTTTGTTTTGTTTTTTGTCCAATGAGATGCTCTTTCTCAAATTGAGATATCAACTTATATCAAGAGAAGAACAATGAGTAGTCACAGAACAATGCCTAATTCCTAATTCTATATCTTTGTTCAAAGAATTGTTGTTCTCTGAATGCCATTTCTCCTCACCTATCTGTCTCCAAATCCTTATACTGCTGATACATATCATGTCATCTGATCTCACCTCTCATCATGCTCCCCTTTTCTCATTCTTCATCAGCCAATCAGTCCTCCTTGCTCTAACTCCATCCAATCAAGCTTTTCCTTCTTTAGTATTTTGATCCTTGTGTTTCTCTGCTGGCAGTGTTTTTCCATCCATAGCTAGCTCTTTATAATTAAGTTCTCTGTGCAAATGACAACTCTTCAGAGATCTCGTCACTGTCCTATCTGCTTATCCAACTCCATCACTCTGTTGCCATTAAGAAAAATTATTTTTAAAAATCTGAACTCACTGTGTATATCCCCTACTAGAATGCTAGTTCAATAATGTCAATAGAAGGTGTGAATTTTGCCCACAGTTTGGTTCCCAACATCCAGAGCGATGCCTGGAATACATACACTCACAACGCGTGCCCAATGAATGCATGATTGAGCAAATGAAAAGAGGAAGGAACTGCTTTATCTAGAGCTTAGGAGATCTTAGCTGCAGCTGGGCCCATTAACTTGGGGGTTTAGGGGTCTGTGAAATTCTCAACATCTGCGCAGTGAGAAGCTGTGCCAGATGGTCTCTATGTTCTGTTCTGCCTTTGACATTCCCTGAGTCAAGTCATATCTGGAGAGAGAAATTTCTAGGAATTGCCAATCTGCCATAATCTCTCTCTCCTTGGGACTCAAAATTATATTTTCTATATTTAAGTATTGTTAAGTACTAATTAACTTAAGTATTATTTTTGGTTTACAGTGCTAATTAATCACTCTTTAATTTTTCTCATTAATAGGTCTTATCTTCCACAGGTGCTCTTTCAGGAGGTCTGTGACATCTTTTTTTTCTGTCTCCTCTGCCAGATATATAACAAATAAGTTGATTACTCAGTTTGAAAGAACAGTGAGAATATTGCCACCCTCACTTAAACTTCACTTTGTCAAATAGATGACATCACTATCCCCCAGTCTCCTAAATTGTTTATTTACTAGAAATTGGACTCAGGATTCAAATCTATGCATTGTAATTTTATAGTTGATAAAGTTTTCATCAAACAAAAGCAAATGTTTTCAAATTTAACCAAAAGTTCTATAAAACTTATCCCCTTCTAGTCTGAAAGATGACTATTTCATAAAAATTTGTAAGAACAAGTGTTTTCATTTTCATTCTAAAATCTACTAGATAAAATGGCTACAATTAGTTTACACATCGGAATACTCTAGTCCAAGTTCACATCCACTTAAATGTTTAAATTGCCAGCTAATTGCACTCATCAGAACCCAACAGGATAATTCACCTTCAGGCTTCTAAATTCAAGGCCAATCACTGAGACTGAAAAGAGCAGGGTGGCAGTTGGCACTTTCAGAACTGACTGTACTGTTTGGCATGTGTTTTATTTCTTCCTGTTACATTCACTAAGAACACTGCCACTTGTGCTCTTGGTACAGCAATGTGAGAAGCAGGACCCAGGGTGTGCTGTCTCCATTCACCCCTGGAAAAGGGTCTCCACGCACCAGAGCTCCTGCACCAGCATGAGAGAACTATGTAAAGACAAGGAGCTTATCTCCATAGCAGGGTGAGCCTGAAGACAAAGACTTTTGGAGAATGAATGCTTCAGAGTTTTAGATTCATAAGAAAAAAAGACATATCCTAATTTGAAAAGGCAGTATTAGTATTATTTGAAAGAATTCAGTATCTGTTTTATCTGTTTGATGTTTCAATTATCAGTGATTCTTTTACAGGGGAGATTTTTCCCTTCAAGTACTATTTACTCCCTAAGCATTTATCAGTGAGCTGGCAATAGGACCAACGACATTTTCCTTGTAATGTTTTCAGGGATTTTCTCTTCCTCTTCTGGGTGAAACTATTCAACACAGCAAAAATAAAGGAAGTAAGAGGAATTGGTGAATGCTTTTCTCCACAAAGCATGAAAGGAATTAAAAAAAAAGAGAGGGAGAGTGCAATTTCACAACCAATTACACTCCTAGGAAAAGCAATTCACAAGTAATTAAGAGAGAAAGTTAAAACCTTTTAAAGCATCAGTGTGAAGAGCTAAGGAAAAAAATAAGGCTTAAAATAATATGGCACCCTACATATTAAGCATACTGTCCATTTTCAGCATGTGAACCATTTTTTTTTAATATTCATGTCCAATTCAAGCATTTTATCTGTGGGGAAAGAATGAATAAAATCATTGAATTGGACTATAATGTGTGGGAAAACACTTTAACTATCTTGAAGCCTGATATTGATTTAATCAAATATGTTTTATACTCCTTCCATGTGCAAGGTCATGTGTCATGTCTTCACCTCTAAACTCGTGCCATTCTCATGGCCTTCATACCTATTGTCTCATGGCCTTCATATCGATTATCTCACGGCCTTGGCACCTGTCTGCTCCCACCTAGATGCTCTTGCTTTTCATAGATGCGTAGCTCACTCTCTTGTCTCCTTGAAACCTTTGTCCAACTGTCCCTCTTCAGTGAGACCCCCCAACTTCATTAAGAACTGTAATGTTAAGCCCTGCCCCCAAACTCTAGCCCCTTTTATTTCTCTCTATGGCATTTACCACTCTCTGATACAGAATGAAATCCTTATTTATTTTGTCTGCCTAGGTTTCCCAACTAGCACAGAAGTGAGACGAGGATTTGTTGCCTGTTTTTTTTTTTTTTTTCTTTTTTCATTGCTGTATCCTTAGTACAAAAAGCTGTTCCTGGGGTGTCCTTCATTTATATTACCTTTGCAGAAGTCAGCATCGTGGCTGAGATTAGTATTTATTCAGGTTCTTTTGAGAATCACCCATTTTCTTCCAATATTATTAGCGGAAAATAAAGATCTTTGTAGAATTATGACTCCTTCTGTCACCAAAAACAACTAATGCTGTGCAAGTGCTTTTCCAATTTGGGGACAGAGTGGGTTAATACTAGCAAACTAAGAAAGGTTGCTGTCGTTCCAGCTGCAGTATATCACACCTTCACTTAATGTTACTGTGTTTCTTCAGGCTGAA
Organism: Equus quagga; assembly: GCF_021613505.1. Classification (NCBI taxonomy): domain Eukaryota; kingdom Metazoa; phylum Chordata; class Mammalia; order Perissodactyla; family Equidae; genus Equus; species Equus quagga. Next base: position 142,942,645 of record NC_060268.1, read on the forward strand.
ATATGGAACTCAAGCTGTATATCTAGTGATTAAGAAGAAAAAGATCCTAAATCCAAATCAAATAGATAACTGAGAAACTCTCATTTAGAATTAACTCTAATGTATTTTTGGTTTAGAAATGTACTTTTTATTTAATAAACAGTGTGGTAACAAAAACATTCTCTGAAGATTTTATCCAAAGTATGATGTTACGTTTAAAAAGAACCTTGATAAATCTGGATTGTTCGCTACACTTCAAAATAGGCAGCAGTACCCCGCTGGAGCCCCGAAATTCAAGGGACTCCAGCTATGACAATCAGATAGAGAAATTATAGTAATCAAAGAGGGATAATACATTTTCATATGATGCCCTTAGATGATTTATCTTGTCACTCCCTAATCAAGAAAGAAATTCAGGGTCAGGAGTATAGCAGAGCCCCAAACATCCTAATCCCTTATCTTATACAATAAAAATACACACACACACAAATGCACACACATTACTACGCCAACAGGAAATTTTACACTATTCTCTACTTAAAAGTCTTGGCTAACGGCAACTCATAGCTATGCTAATGTAATAATATAGTTAATTTTCAGATACCTAATATGGACCATCCAGTTTGATATATTTTCATCTTTCAACCTCATTATAAATAGCCATCAAAAACATCTCCTTGTAAAAGATGAAAGCCTGTAACATAAATTTCATTAATATGTTCCACATTTTACAGTAGCATTTGCTGTTAAAGTAGGTTTATATCACTTCATTGAAGTGACACTATTTTAAAAAACAATCTAATTTTTAAAAATGGCAATTTTGACCAATCTCCTCTATTTCCATAATGCAAAGATGACAAAACACCCCATTCTACTAATCAGAATTAGGATTTAAATACTGAAACACTTAATTGTTATAAACTTGAGATGGTTCTTTATACTTTATGCCTTAAGAGATTATTTTCTGTAGATTTCTTCCTTTTTTTTTAAAAAAAACCTGTCTCTCTCACTTATTGACTGTGTAACCTTAAACTAATCCCTTTGTCTTGCTGAATGTCAATTTCCACATCTTTAAGATAGGATAATGCCATCAATTTTGCAGGCTGTTGACAGGATCAAAGATAATGTGTCAAGCACCTTTCAAAACATCTGACACACAGTAGGTCCTCAGTAAAGGGCCGTTACTTACTGATGATTAATCTTGCAACATAATGTTTAATTTTTTCAAAAGTCAAATGAGAAATTGTCTTTCTTTTCAAGGCTTTCTAAACACACAGTGCTTCTTGGAGAAATTATTTTAGAATGATGCTTTAAAATCTAAGTAAATATAGTACTGAAATGAATTGAAATACAAGAGAATCTACAATATTGTTTATCTGTTATATACTACTACCTGGTTACCTATACTAAATCACAAAATCATTTCGTATGAATTGATATGGAATGCTATTGTTGCTGCATACGTTTTCTAACTAGTCTTCTTTTTAAACTGCGAAACAAACATTTAATTAGTTCTACATAAACTATTTTCTTTTCACTCTAACGTATTTTAAGGACTTCAGACTTAAAATTTAGTTAATAATGTATCAATAGTGATTCATGAGTTGTGACAAATGTACGTAGTTATCATGTTAACAATAGAGGAAACTGAGTGTGGGGTATATGGGAACTCTGTAATTTTTTTGCACATTTCCCATAAATCTAAAACTATCCTAAAATAAAAACTTTATTTGAAAAAATCAGAACTAACTCTAACCGTCCCAAGAGGCAAAGCGTGTTAAAGTGTCAGTGAGAATTCAGAGTAGACTTTTAAAAGGAGTAATATGTTCCTATGTAATACATCCAAAGTTTCCCTTTTCTTACAAATTTGGGACATTAGTTTGGCTTTTGTACAGGGGCCAAGTGTTGCTAGGTCATCAGCTTTCTGTTTATAAATCCCGTACATCCCATCATCTTAACTGAAAACTTAGTCAGTGCTCTGTGCTTTGGGACAGAGCTCACTAGAGCGAAGGGAGAGAACATAACCTACCCACCAAGTTGGACTGAATTTGTTTCATCACTGAAAATGCTTACTAAAGCCAGAAGGCTGTGGGAGACAAAAAGCCTGCAGAAATAGATTACGTAAGGACCAGTGGCCCTAAAATTGAGCTAATCATTTCTCTGTTGGGGCAAAATCAAAGTATGTTTCTAGTGAAGATTGTATTAGGAGAAAAACAGTTCAACTAACATTTGGTAGATCGCATACAAATGTGTGATCAAGGGGAAGATACTTTTAGTTATTTTTCAGTAAGATAGAATTATACGGAAGAACCATCCTGCTTTATTGAACGCCTACTATGGTTAAGCAATGGAAGACACAACAATGGATTAAGATATACAGTCATTCCCCAGATTGAACAAACTGTTGAGAAAATCACATGTGGCTTGTGATTTTGTTTGTTTATAATTATCTTGCCTAGGTTAAAAAATAACACGCCATAGATTTTAGAAGGATCACAGGGACGATTTTAATATTCCCTCATAAAGACTTTTTTATGTCTTCCCCCATTTAATTAAAATTTCATGCATTAAAAAACCTTTTATTTGTTCCCTAAACTACCTTTTTTTTATTTGACGATGCAAAGGAAAGCAATTCATGAGGCAAGCTATGAGATGGTTTTGTTTGGTCTCTGGCTCTCGAATTCTCCATTTGTGACAATCATTAGGCAAAGAGACTGTGCAATCTGGAGCTGTTCCTCAGTCTCTAATGCACTAATGCCTTCTGACTTATGCATGCAATAAGGAGACAATCACCCCTAATGCAATCTGTTCTTTGCATTATTTACACCCTCAAGTGCATTAGTAAGGAATACGAGGGCCCAGGGAAAAACGTCAATGGAGCCTGCTTGCTTTTCTGTCCTGTCAGTATTGTTGTTACATGTTACAGCACATACAAGGCATTTTCTCTGATGAAGTAATACATACTGTGCTTCTAAATTCTCAATGTATATATTCATTCCACTCTCTTCACACCTCCAGTTCATTGATCTGGCCAAAATGTGATGCTGCAGATAAGGTCCCTGTCTACCTCCTTGTCCAGAGCTCAGTTTAAAAAAATATTACTCCTGGGCCAGCCCTGTGGTTTAGTGGTTACATTTGGCATGTTCCACCTCAGTGGCCTGGGTTCGTTTCCTAGGCACAGACTTACACCACTCATCAGCAGCCATGCTGTGGCAGTGACCCACATACAAAATAGAGGAAAATTGGCACAGATGTTAGCTCAGGGTGAATCTTCTTCATGCAAAAATAAGAAGATGGGCAACAGATGTTAGCTCAGGGCAAATCTTCCTCAAAAAAAAAAGGAAAATCACTCCATTACAGTGACTTTCTTTACCAATATTTTATCTCACCTGATGTTTCTTCAAATACAACAACTGTTTGTTTCTCTTAAACCAAACACAATTTTATCATTAAGCTGTTTGTATCAGCCATTGAGTTTTTCTATAACTATAATTCCACTCAGCCAAAATTTGCTCTTACTCCACTGGGTATTTAACAGTTAGGCTGACTCGATTTACTGATGTCATTCCCATGGAATGAGAAGTCTGCCTGACAAGGACACTTAAATTGAGATCATCCTGGGAATAGTGTGGATATATTACAACTTATGGAAATAGTAAAAAAAAAAAAAAAAAAGATTTTTATTTTATTCCTAAGTATGATGCTCATTTGATAACAAAATTTTTCTATTTGAATAAAACACTGTGACTTAATTTGAATTTTTTCCTTGTTTCTTGGTCAAGATTAGCTCTTCATCCTAACCACAAGTTAGCTGGGATACAGCATATTTTAGTAAAAGATTGCTTCAAATATTTATATAGGTATGAAATAAAATTCCTTTCATTTGCTTTATTCTCTCAACTTGAACACATTCTATACAATTAGAGATGATTAAAGCAATGTCACACTTAAATTTACTATTTGTGAATAACCAGGCACTGTGAATATAGAAATTCAAAGGTTTGGTCTCTTGGTAATTTTTATTCAAAGGTTAGAGATTAAGAAACAACAGTTCTTCCAAATATATCTACATCAAAATATATTACTTTCAGTACAAATGTACAAAAGATAAGGAAAAAATATTTTTGAAACACAATAGAAAACTTTGCAGAAAATTGAAAATTGCACATTGAACCCAATATTTCTATTGATTTTTATTTTAAAATTGGAGGTAAGTCCCTGAGACAGTATTTCTAAAACATCTTGGTGCCTAAACATCACCCAAGGTCCTTGTTAAAATCCATCTTCTCAGCATCGCCCACGCTGAGGTAGATGGAGGTAGCTGAGGATGACACTCTGAGGAGCCTGGTCCTAGGTGGGTTATTGATACAGTTTTCATATGTCTAAAGGAAAAATAAAATTTACTGTGCTGCGGTACATTATTTTATTTAATCCTTACACAGTGAGATGGTACAGTGCATTCATCATTATCTTTTTGCTACATGAGGACTCCGAGGTTCAAAGAATGTATATCACTCGCCGAAGATCACATAGCTGGCTGAGTGGCAGAATTGGAATTCCAGGAGTATATGACAGCAAAGCCCATACTCAGAACCACTTCATAAGTGTTTTTATACTACTCCAGAATGGATAACGTCCTCAGCCTCTGTGTCTTTCTATTACTCAAGATTCATAATGACAAGAGGCTGCAACAAATCAAAGCGAATATTATCATGAGACATATTTTTTGTGGGCATTCGGATGCCCAGAATATTAATAAGATCAATGTTCATATTATAAGAATCCTTCCTGAGCAATCTCTTCCATAGCCCCTTATGAAGTTATGCTTAGTTGTTTATATCAGCAGCATTTCTGACTTTGTACTGTTAGTGGTATTACAGAGTTTCTTATCCTAAGCAGCTATAACGGTTAAAGACAACAGAGACAGGGAAAAGGAACAAGGAAAGCAGAGGGAGTTGGGGGAAAGAAAATGTGAACATCAATGTTTATATGGATTTATATATGTGGGGGAGAGGGCAGAGGAGAAGAGAGTGATATCATTTGATTGTGGAGAAAGAGAGGAGTCGAAAGAAAGTAAATTGTCAAAGCGATAAGTTAGAGATATGAAAAGAACAGATTTAAAATTCTATAAAGGTCAATATAACTAAACATATAATAGTTATTTTGTGCTCCCCAGCAATATTTTCCACGTAAAAAAAGTATAACACCATGCAGAAAATTTTAAAATTTTATGAAAAAGTATTTTATTTTTTTGAGGAAGATTAGCCCTGAGCTAACATCTGCCACCAGTCCTCCTCTTTTTGCTGAGGAAGACTGGCCCTGAGCTAACATCCATGCCCATCTTCCTCTACTTTATATGTGGGATGCCTGCCACAGCATGGCTCTACAAACAATGCATAGGTCCGCACCTGGGATCCGAACTGGTGAACCCCAGGCCACTGAAGCGGAAAGTGCAAACTTAACCACTGCACCAATGGGCTGGCTCCTGAAAAAGTATTTTTGAAATATTTACAGAAATTATTTTAAAAATTATTTATGGAAGTTTGTATTACACAGTATAAATAATAAGCACATTTTAAAATAAATCTTCCCATTTTATTCTTATCAAGAAGCAATCTACTTCTCATATCCTAGGAATGATCATCTGTTTACTGTTAATGAGCCAAACTTATTCATATATGATGGAAAAGAATCGTTCACATTTGGTATTATTAGGAATAACTTTACTCTAAGGGTTGAGAAAGCCTGAAATGTGTCAAAGGCTATAGTTTCTGAGGTCTTTCTTCCTTTCTTCCCTTCTTCCTTCCTTCCCTCTCTCCCTCCCTCATTTCCTTCTTCCTTCCTCCCTCTCTCTCTTGTCCTTTCTTCCTTCCTTCCTCTCTTTCCCTTTGTCCCTCTCTTTCTCCCTTCCTTCCTCATTGAGGGAATGGGGTTTGGTTGAGGTGAGAGAAGGTAGATAGTCGTGTTTGAAGACAAGAAAACTAAGATCACTTAGAATCTGGTAATTTCACAACCAGGGGATGTCAGAGAACAGTAGTCCTGCCCTTTCATCATACAGATGAAGAAATAGAGGCCAGAGAAGCGAAATTAACCCTCCACCTCTCAATCAAGTCACTGAGTCAAGAAGCAGAACCTAGTTATTCTGACTTTTAATTCACTGAACTTTCCAATATACTTGATTTCGTCCTCAACAGCTACCCTGCCAAGAGGAAAAGGGTACTTGGTGTTCTATTGATGCTTCTTTCAGAATTAGGGCTCTATTATTCCACCTCAAATCTAAAAATGTGATAAAACAAAGAAAGTTCAGGAAATATGTTCTGGGAAATGGTAGTTTTTGTGGCCTTCTCAAATAAGCAACTTGACTTTCCGCTTTATAACACAGTTAAAGCCATTTTTTTCCCTTTTAGCTCTACATTTTTTCTTCAATAAAGGCAGTCTCTAAATGTCTTTTTCTCAAGTTTGGTTTCCCAAGTGAACTGAACATCCCCAAACAATAAAATTTCTCTCTACCAAATAATGAAAAATAGATAATGCCAAAAATGTTTCAAAAATAAGAATGTGTTTTGTTTCAAGATGTTATTTTGGGGGTCAGCTAATCAATTTGATTAGTGAACTTCGATCTGAAAATGTTACAGCTCTTAGGCTAAGGGAGTAGTCTTTCCTCCCCAGCACTTGGCACTACAGAGCTATAAAGCGTAAAAAAGAAAAATATGACAACACCTTGTGTTTCTATAGCAACAAATTACTCCCAGGGACCTCAGAAAAAGTGAAAAAGAAAAGCTATACCAACTTGTGTTTATTTTCCCCTTAGTATTCTCACACAGTCATGAACCTGAACAAGCATCTTTGCTGCAGGAAGAATAAGAATATGTGTAACAATAATACTATCACCTTATCTTTGTATCTGTTTTCTTTTGAAAAGTTCAAGGAACTTTTATACTGCCTTAAGAGTTATAACAAGCCACACGAAGCAAGAATCTCTCTTGTTACATTTGAAAAAAGAACTGAGGCTTTGGGGTATTAAAGAGTGAACTAAAGGGCACGCAGTGAGTTACTGCCAGAGATTTGCTTGAATACAGAACTCCTTACCATTCATGGAATCAACAAAGGTTTGTTCTCTGAGGATCCACTACATGCAGTTCCAGGGCAGTCTGGGCACTTGGAATGCAGAGATGAATATAATACTCTCTTTTTCTTTAAGATGCCCACGATCTAATGGTGGGAGAAACACAAGTAAACCGATGATTACAGAACTACGTGAAAAATGCACCAGGTGTATTGGGCCACAGAGGAAGGATAAAGGTGGTGTCTCTTGGAAGGCTTCCTGGAAGAGATGATTCATAAGCAAATCTTGAAGGATTATGGAATAAATGATCAGGATTTAATTAGGCAGAGAGAGCAGAGACGACAACTTTGGGAAAACGAAAATAATGCACACAGGTGCCAAAGCAAGAAGGAGCATGCCTTCGGGGAACAGCAAGTCACTTTGTAAGACTGGAGCAGAGCGTGTGAGCTGGGGCAGAAGATGGGTCTACAGACATCAGCAGGGAATATATCGTGACGGACTTTGTGTTCAGAACCAAGGAGTTTGCAATTTTCTCTAAAGACCAGAGGGAACAAAATAAGGATTTTAAGAAAGTGTGACATGCTTAGATTTATATTTTCCCAAGAACACTTTGGCTGCCTTTTGAGGAGGGGATAGATTGAGGCAGGCTTTGAAGCAAGGAATCCATTTTTAGGAGGCTAATATAGGAATCTAGGTGATCAATGATACTGATTAGACTTTCTCATTGCAGAGTATAGTTTATTACTTAAGACATTCAGCTGTTTCATTCTTTTCCAGTTCAGTTTCTTAATTTTGATGGGTGGCACATGGAAGCATAAAAAACACCCAGATTATTTTTCCATGGTAAAATAAAATAATTAAATAACTGGCCCCAGACGTCGTTGTTGTGCTGCTTTCTGTCACAGCGGAAGACTTGATATGAGGTTTTATCTGTAGAGTTACAGCTTTTATCACCCATTATTCTATATCCTTCTTGTAACTCTCAAATAATTAAGTGAAATTCCAAACTAGAATAAGAGTTCAGCAAAAATATTTTAAATGTCAAAAGTGGTTCTACAGGGGCCAGGCCTGTGGCATAGTGGTTAAGTTCGCATGCTCGCCTTTGGCTGCCTGGGGTTCACCGGTTCAGATCCTGGGCGCAGACTTACACACCGCTCATCAAGCCATGCTGGGTGGCATCTCACATAGAAGAACTATAAGGACTTATAACTAGGATATACAACTATGTACTAGAGCTTTGGGGAGAAAAGAAAGAAATATGAAGATTGGCAACAGATATTAGCTCAGGGCCAATCTTCCTCACCAAAAAAAAAAAAAAGAAGAATGCTAGGCTTTTAAAAAAACAAGTGATTCTACAAAATGACCAGCTTTAAGTAAAATCTAGATGTAATTAGGTGCTAAATAACCTGGTATTGTATTAAATATGCCTTCAAGGAAAAAAGGGAGGTGAAATTTTAAAAAAATTCAATTAAGTTAATCTTTACTGTCCTTATTATGTTATTTTATAGTCATAGTTTCTTGGTTTTAGGTATGCAATTTGCTTCAGTAAAGTTAGGCTAACAAAGCTTGAAATAATTTTAGAGCTAAAATGTGTTTTGCAATATCTATAGTCTGCCTGCTGACAGGAGCCACACTGACAGTACTTAGATTTCCACCAGTAGAAATACTACAGGAGAAACTTCATGGTGAATAATTGATGAGATGTCCACACTGCCAAAGTTTTTCAAAGCAGAGAAAAGAGATTTGATTTCACAAGAGCCTAGATCACATAAAACATTTCATGCTAGCTTCTAATTCATGACCTAGATTGACTGAAAATGAATTGGCATTTTATGTTGTTTCTTGAGAGCTAAGGGAGTATGGTCACAATAAATGGGGGGGGGGGGGTTGATTTGATTAAATAGAGCAATTTCCAGGCAATTTTCTTAAATAAGAGACTTATTTGTTTTTGTGAACATAATACTTGCAACTATGGTGATCTGGATAAAGTAACATTAAGAATTATGATGTCGCTACCATATGTGAGAAGAAACATAGAAGTGGTATTGCCCAGAGAAGGTATGCTAGAACACACACTACCACCAGCAACCAAAGCAAGATGTCTCCCTTTATAATCTAGTCCAAGGCTTTGGATATTTTTGTTACTTACTAAATGTGTACAAAATAAAATAAAATAGAATAGACATTTTAGAGATAATGCATTTTATGAGTTTTTTGGAAATAAAAAAAAACGTTGCTGGACTGGAAAGATACCATTTCCAATGATTTAAGGATTCCCTGGAGTGTTTATATAATAGATCCTTAGCATAATCATCATCTGAGATAAAATCAGCTGCTATTTCCTGCTTTTTAAAGTAAGAATCAGTAGGTTTGTGGTGTGTATATTTATCAAGATACAAAATAAACTATTTCTAAAGTCAGTCTAAGATGGGAAAAATGAAATCTGGCCAAATACTAATGTAATACATTGTGTTTGTAATACAAATACAAGTCTGGCCTATTCACAAATTTATTTTTCCCTTGTTAATACAGAAAAAATTGGTCCTCAAAGTCATTGTCAAGGGAAGAATAAAATATACAATGACTAATTTAAAAGCTGAAGCCAAGGCACCATCTCAGAAAGTGAAGCAAGGCTTTTAGTATGGTGAGTCTCCACAGAGGAAAAGAAAAGTGCCTCAAATAGCACATTAGAATCTTTCATTATTAAATATGAAAAACAATTACCCATGACAGAGTTGAAAGAGTCTCACTCATTTATTGCTTTTTCAATGATAAAGGCAGTTCCAAATAAAGATGTGAATAGCACACGTGTATCAGTGGTACCCTCTCCCAGTCTCTAAAAGATGCCAACTTTGAATCCTCACTTCGTAAAGCATATAGTGATTACTTATCTGCTACAGCAAATGGAAAACTTCCTCCCTGTCCAATAACTTAGCCACACAAACAGGTATGGTTTATTTAATTGGATTAATAGCTTCATCTTCTTTCTTAGAATTGTTTATGAACAAACTCTTTAAGTTGTATTTATTCTTATATATCAGTAGCTGTATTAAATTGCTAGCTCAGGATAATCATTAAAGATTAAATAAAAGTTTTAGTAGAAAGCAAAAATCAATTTTAGAGTTTCAACAGTATTTTTCTGTAATTTTAGTAACTAACACTGCCAAAATAAATTTAAATTCCTTGACAAAGGATCTTTGCACATTAATCACAGAAAGGTCCATATATTTGAGGTCCATATAAATAATCCTTGGAGCATGATATGTAGAGTTGTCAATGTGAAATGTATACTGGTTGCAAGTTAAGTAGTTATAACATGGTTGTTTGTCCCTGTGATTAATTATTAATAATGATGGTAAAAGGGATGTTCACTGGGAAATGAAAACTTTTTTAAATGGAGGGGTAGTAATATAGGTTTATTGGTATCTAAGGGGCACCTATTAAAATGCTCAGTTGAAATCATGATACTATTTTTAATATGCCTTAATTTGGACATTTCGTCATTGATAAAGGTTTTAAGAGCCTTCTTAGAGACTCATTAGTTGACCCCAACACATACTTCTTAATAGAAAACATGTAGGGTCCATCCGGTGGCTCAGCGGTTAAGTGTGCAGGTTCCGCTTCGGTGGCCCAGGGTTCGCCAGTTTGGATCCTGGGTGTGGACATGGCACAGCTTGGCAAGCCATACTGTTGCAGGTGTCCCAGTATAAAGTAGAGGAAGATGGGCATGGATGTTATCTCAGGGCCAGTCTTCCTCAGCAAAAAGAGGAAGATTGGCAGCAGTTAGCTTAGGGCTAATCTTCCTCAAAAAAAAAAAAAGAAAGAAAGAAAAGATATAGATTTAGGCTCACATGTTCAATATTAGACTCCTCAGCCTGAGCAATTTGGGGTTCATATTTGAAAACATAGTTCGCCCATGGATTCTTGATACATATGGCATATCTCTATTAGCACTTACAAAGATTTTCACGATACCTCAGTTCCACTTGCTTTGGAGGAGAATGGCCCATATCTGTGGATGCTCAAATGTTCTTCACCTTGAGAATTTTCCTTGGTTACATTTGAGAGAGTCCACCTTTTCCAATTGGCCACTCTTTTGTCTTCATATCGAATTTTATTTTTATTTGTCCAAGAAAGGAGCTCTAAATTAAACTTTAAGTGATTGTCCCTGAGATTCTTCCTAGAACTCCAGAAAATGAATTTTTGTGTAAGCCATGAAACTTATCCTTCAAATAAGACCATTACAAATATACCCTACAAATTTGGTGAAAATTCATCTTATCACCTACAATTTAATGTTATTTATATTAAAAGAGAGGCAACCTTGGATAATGGCAACCTTGAAAACTAACTGAGATTCTGCATTGACAAGAAGTTTATTCTAAGCATTCAGGCAAATAAGGAAGAGCAATAACCATGAGCACCGTGAATCATCCCACATAGTAAATACATTTCTCAGAATGATCTTCTTTTTGCATTTGTATTAATTATAAAAATTTTTAATAGAGCTTTCATATGAAAACTAATTTAAATGAAAGAAAATAGCAAAAGAAAAGACAAAGCATAATATTAGCTCAAACCTTGTTTTGAAAATGACTTCCTTAATAAGATGACTTTATGTTTCTAACTAATCTAGACAGGGAAATTTCTTTCTAACTACAATTGGATGGGGACATGACAGGAATGTTGAAATAGTCAGAGGTTAAGAAAACTTCATACTTTCAGATGTTTAAATTCAATAAGATAACAACTGCATTTGATGAGTTTTGTGTTCTGATAGTTTCTAGCAGAGGCGTAGCCTTAAGAGATGCTTATGGGATTCTTGTTCATTTGCTATATACATAGGGAAGGAATGGAATGCTATTGAAGGTGACATAATTCCATTCTGATCAATAAACACAGTCTTGGGTTCAAATAATTGCTGGATAAAGTCCAGCAACTCAGTGTTTTGACTCTGAAAGAAATGAGTGATGAGTCTGGACAAAAACAATAAGAAGACTCGAACGTCCCTTGCAAGTACATTTTCCCTATCCCAACTCATAGTGCATGAAAAGCTTCTCTTAGAGAGTCTTAGACAGAGTGCTATTCCCTTACCAGAAGGCTAAAATCTTGGCACTTGCTCTGAAAAGGTCAATAAGGCCACTTGACGTAAGCTGGCATAACCTTAGCCTCATTACCCTAAACTTAAGACACTGTGATACCTCCTCATTCAAACAGGGAAAGCTACAAGTTAATGACACTCCTTCAGGCAAATAAGGTCATCTTAATTAGGTCACAAGAAAATATTAAAAGGAGAAGTGCAGTATCTTTAAGAAGATAACCTAATTTTCAAAATAGTTCTCTAGTGTGAGGACATGGTAATATAGCACTTTTTTCCTCAAGTGCAACAAGCCTTTAAAATTAGAAAAGAGACATTAAATAATAAACCCATAGCATGCAGTAGTTAAGTTATTGTAAGCCAGGAGATGCCACAATGAACACATCAAGTTGAGTGAATATTCAGTATTAGTTGCAGGGGTGGGAGGGGAGTCCAAAATGATGCTCTACTTAAGAAAACTTGGTGCCCCAGCACCTGAGGGGTGAAAAGAAACACATATATCATTATCATTCTTGCCTGAAGCCAATCAACACAAGGGATGTATAGCACATCTCTTAACATATTCTTGAGCTGAAACTGTACTTACTTCTTGAAATAAAATTCTATAAGAAAGTTTTCTATCAGGCAAAATTAAAGCAATAAGCAGATACTTTGGGAAGGTGTTACTTTGGGCTTTCACACACAAATACCTGAGATTTACACAAAATTCGGCTAAGCCAACAAACTCTTGTAGCAGTAGGTGAATCAAAGGACTCAGTCTCTAGAGGTTTGTCTGAAACTGAACACTGAGTTTGAAAAAGTTGTTAAAATCAATCCAAGGCCAGTATACCCAAGTGGAAACCAAAGTAGGCAACTCACTTGAATAAATATACAGTGAAATGTAAAAAGCCTTTTGAGATAGTTTATTGAGTAGGAACACAATATACAGGAATCCGGTGATAATTTCAGGCATGAAAGGTATCCGGAGATTTTGTAAACATGGAGTCATAAAAGAGGATGAAAGATAATAGCAAGAACAGTCATAACTGATTCAATAATGACTTCTTCTTAGCCAGGACCTATGACTTTTGTTTTAATGTAGGCCTTGACAGCATGCAACTTTCCTGGTGGAGGACATGCCAAAATACTACCTAGTGTAGTTAAAGGAGGCATAGATTAGGGCTTAGATTCTGTTCTTAGCTTCCTATGGGCTTAATGGGCTTCTTAATGAACCTTGATTAAAATCCCCAAACTTCTTAGCTTGTTTTCTCTTCTATAAATTTGAGTGTAAGAACATCACTTCAGTGGACCTCATAAGGCTCTCGTAAGGAACAGAAAAAGAACATTATAGAGATTTGCAAAGTTTTGTACAAACCCACTATAATTAATGCAGAAGATAATTTTTAATGTAAACACATATAAGCTAAGGACTCAGAAATAAATAAATAAATCCAATTTATAGTTTTTAAGAGATGGATTCTGGTTTAGTGGTTCAGATATAGAGTCACATGTTCTATTTTCTGGAGAAAGAAGCCCTTTGAGCTGCTCTGAATCAAAAAGGCCAGCAATATGCAGGTTATCATCAGAGAACAATAAAGAAGACACAGTCCTAACCTTGAAGAGACCCGTGGGGCAACAGCTGCTGTAACACTGTGTCTTGTTCTGGCCACTGCTTTTCCAGAGGGGCAGGATGGAACTGAAAATAATTTAGGCAAAGCAGGTCAGAGAAGGCAGAATAGTTTCTCTGTAAGAATAAATATTGAGAAATTAACCTCTTTGGGTCTGGGAAATTAAAAGGCTAAGGAAAAAATTGAATTAAGCCTTAATAATCAAGAAGTACATAAATACGGGAAACAATCATTCATTCACCAACATCGAAGAGACAGCTCTTGGCCTCATTGGACAGAAGAACTAGAAAAGGGACAACAAGAGGAGACAAAATAATTGCACACAGAAAATTTTTTAAAATTAAGCTTATTGTAGGTTTAATTTTTAAACCTAAAGTGCATTAACAGGCTTAGGTGGACTATGGAAATGGACAGATGATAAAATTTTAATGAATTGGTAAGCAAAGCTAGGGCATATCTCAACCTTTTTAGATTGATTAAAAAAGACTATTATTCACTCATCAAATATCACTGGGAACTAGGATTAGAAACTGGTTGCTGCAAGGATCTGTGTCCAAACAAAGCCAGTCATATGACAAGAATTAAAACTCTCAGCAGCCTAGAAACAAAGGTAATTCTTCTAGGTGACTATGCTATAAGCTCCACAAACGTAGGCTCTATTATTTACTACTATATCCGTAGGACTTGGCAGATATTAGATTCAACCATATGAATTTGCTGATGTTCAACCATATCTGAACTATAAAATTTGCAATTTTGTTTAGTTCACCTAAGAGTAAGAGCTTGAGCTTCTACTATTTAGAAATATATTGAATAAGTAAATGAATTAATCTGGATGTTTTGACTGATGTCTTTTATAGATACTAAAAATTCTGATTGATAGGGAAATACCTTTGTAGACATGAATATTCTTATAAGCTCAGATGCCCTGCTTTGATCTAGTTCAGAGTTCAAAACCTTCCAAACTTATAGAAATCATTTATTCCATGTCTATGCATACATTCTGGGATGAACATAAAAGTGGGTAGGGATAACCAACATCGTTCTCAGGGTGCCCTGCTGGTAGAAATAAGATCTAATCACCAGAAACAAGCAATGATATTAGCCACAATCATTTGTACCCATATGAGGCTGGACTAGAAAATGATCAGTTTGGCCTAAACAGACCAAGTAAGTTTCCATAGAGAAGTCAGGACTTCAGCTTGTCTTGATCTTTGAGTAGAATTTGTAAGCAGAGTGTAAGGAAAAGGCATTTTTAGATGTGTGATTGATGAAAGAATGAGCATGTGTTTGGAGACTGGCCAGGAAGCTATTCTAGCCATAAGAGAAGTTTTGTCTTGGAGAGCGGAGAGGAAAACTTTGGATAAGTAAGATGAAATTTCTGTGAAAGGGCCCAAAGTCTAGGTTTAGAATATAAAATTTATTCTTCATGCACAGAAAACCATTGGAGGTTTTAAAGTATGAAAAAAACTGAGTTTAAAGAACATTAGTTTAAATTATTGAAAGACTGCACTTTCCAAGATCAACCATTTGTCGCATATATGGGGTTGTCTCAATTTAGATAGTGACCAATTACATTTTCGTACCTATATTTTAAGCAAGTTTAGAGCATACAAAACACATCTAGAATTAAAAGAATTATGTACAGAAGAGGGTAAACTACAGTAATAGTTAATATGAATTAGTTTAATTGTTAAATATAATTTGAACTGAAAAAAATAAACTTCAATAGCTGTTAGTCCATTTTTCTGGATGGCCTGCAGTGAAGACTGCTTGATCACTTAGAAATTAAATAAATATTATTTTGTATGCTTATATGCACAGCATACTCATATATACAAATGTTTACATCTATTTCTATATTTTAATGAAATTTATGCCACTATTGTGAATTATGTCTTGCAGAGACAGGAGATGCATAACTATATTTTAAAATATACTCATTAACAATGTGGCTAGATTGCTTCATAAATAGCACTTGTGAAATATACTGGTGAAAGTCTGAAGGGAAAAAAAATGTGTGTAAATCAGAGAACACAGTTAAGAATAGTTTACTCTGTTTCTAGGTGATATACAATAGCTTCATTAAGCAACTTCTATTAATGTAAATCAGAGCCATGAAACTAAATTTTTCTGCTGTGCTAGCTAAAAAGAACAAAGACGGATTTAAAAAACCCTCTCTTTGATACAAAGGAAACCAACATTGAAACTTTCTGTTGATTTGGGAGGTTAAAAATTATGTAAATTCGCTTTTTCTTACAACCAATCATTTTTTTATTATCGATCACATAGATAGTATCTGTCTGATAGTTTAAGAATACTGAAAAAAATCTAACTGTAAAGAAGCTCATTTGTATATACACTTGGAAAATGACAAGTCTAATCGCAATTCCTTCAACATAATTTCCCGTGTCAGAACTTGTTATACAGATGCTCTTTTTGGCAACAACATAATAAAAGGATTCAAATGGATTATTCTGCTGTTGTGCTTCTGTTTAAATTTTTTTCGTTCTTGTCACAACTTCTGTCAGTGATAGAATTCCTCTATATATTCTGATTAAGTGTATGCCCCAAGAAAGGACATACACCCAGGAAGACCCGCCACATATGGAAAGGGTTGGCTATTAACAGAGAATGAGAAAACTCTCATGCAATTGCCAATTCTTCACAAATTCCCATCAGAGCTAATTCACTACTAGTAGCACGCCAAGAGACCAGAACCCATAGCATAACTGTAATAATGAAAATAAAAGAAACTCAAGTAGAGGTGGGGTTGAATTTCAAGAAATTCTTAATTTGATTTTTTTCTATCAAAGAAGATCATTTGGGGAAGGGAGAAGGATGGCATTTATTTCATTGAATATTGAAATATTATTTCAAGTATATTCTTTATGATATTCCTTTCAATTGAGTTTTTATGGTGCATTTAAGTGTATTATGACTCACTAAAGACATACCAAGGGTGAAGGTATCAAGTGAGTATGTGTAGTATCTTCCAGTAGAAAATACACAGAAATAAAGACTGCATCACTGAGATGGAAATGCAAACTAAAGGAAGAAAAAAATACTGTTTGCAAAATATTGATTGTATTCCTACATTGTTAACAATGTTCCAGTCATGAAACATGAGGAAAACATGTAGCTAGATAATCACCATTCATATGCAGAATAATTGTTTACACAGACTGTCAGAGAATGAATTGGAAGGGGCACCCATACTTGTAATATAAATCATGTGAAGATAGTTCTCCAAGTCCTCGTAAGTCTTTTCTTCTCTGAGCTAAAGCTTTCTCATTCTTCCAACTTTGTTTTGAAGGACAATTTCAGGCCTATCTCTATATCAGTTACCTTCTTCAAAACATTTTTGCTTTACTCCTCTCCCTGCTCACCCATGGCAGTAAAGAAGTGGGTCTATAGCCTGGCTACGGTCTTTCTATGTGGTTCGCATCCACTCTTGTCAACAGAAGGGGTGTCCACAATCATGGAGACCTCAAGTCGTAGAGAACTGAGCTAGGAGTACAGAAATTCCACACTTGGTGGCAGCTTCTTTTATCTATGATGTCATCTGCAAACATTTTAGTAACATCCATATAAGGTTTATCTGTCAAGTGTGTAGTGGAGGAGCAAATGTTGTGATCCACTACTCTATGCATAGGGTACATAGATACTATATTTCCTGCATGTAGATACTATATTTCCCTTGTAGCCTAAGATTACTCTATAGTTTTCAAACATCCACCCCACACTGTAGATGAATATTGAACCTGAGTCAATTAAAACTCTGGTATCCAATCTTTTCCATGCTGCTTATGCAAATCATATTAATCACTGACAAAAATAGAAGTTTTATTTACATAACTCGTGTCATAAGTCCCATCTTTCTAGACTTCTAAACTTTTCATTGTTTCATAGATGATATTAAGAATTGCTGAAATGTTTAGACATCCATCAACTTGACATGAATACTATATCCTTAGTTATGTTACTGGTAAACATATCAGATAGGGTAGAGATAAGTTCAAAACCCGGTTACTTAACACTACAAGGCAACTCTCCAACTTCACTGGGGTTGACAATGACCCCAGAGGAGGCCATACATTTCTTAATTCCTGGCTCAGGAATTAAGAAAACCAGTTTTTAATCCAGCTGTGCCACTCATGTGTTTGGTTGGGGGGGGGGGGGAGGGCAGGAATGTATGACATCAACTAAGACACTCGGTCTCCTCCATACTCCTATTTTGTCATCTATGAAAGGAGGAATCATAGAAACATTAATGTTCACAGGGTCACAGTCAATCATGTAATCTAATATCCTGTTACTAAAGATGTGGAAATAGGCCCAGGAATAGGTTCAAAATGGCTACATAACTTGTCCAAGCCCACATAGAAAGAGAAGACTGGTTATCTGTCTCCTTTTCATTTTAAATCATGGTGAGTTAGAAAAATTACGAGAACATGAGATGGTTTGCAACCAGATTGCTTTAATACAGTTTGTAGTTATCAAGGCTCCTGGGAACTGCATGTGAAAATGTGACCATAAAAGAAAACTTAGTATAACAAGATGACAAACCAGAGCTACAGCCCAAATAAGCATTGGCATTGGTCCCAGCATGGAGTAAAAAAGAAAAAAAAAGGACTTAAAAAGTCTATTTATGTCTCTATCTTCTCTTTCTCCCCCTCCTCTTTTTTTAAAATCAAAGAACGTAGAAGATAATTACTTGGGAAAAGATTGTGGTTTGCCAGTCACTTGTAATATTTAGGAACAGGCCATATACTTCAGCATTCCCACTCATTATCTGGTCACTAAACCTCTCCAAGCCTCAGAGTTCTCATTTGAAAATAAGGGGAATAATAATCTCCTCCATAAAATTACTAATGGGATAAAATTAATGGATGCATGTAAAGCACTTAACACAGTACCTAGGAGATACTGAGCATCTCAGATTTTTTTTTTGTTTTTGACGAAGATTAGCCCTGAGCTAACATCTGCCGCCAATCTTCCTCTTTTTGCTGACGAAAACTGGCCCTGAGCTAACATCCGTGCCCATCTTCCTCTACTTTACATGTGAGACACCTGCCACAGCATGGCTTGCCAAGCGGTGTGTAGGTCTGCACCCAGGATCCAAACCCACGAACCCCAGGCCACCAAAGCAGAAAGTGCGAACTTAACTGCTGTGCCACCGGGCCAGCCCCATCTCAGACTTTTTAGCTTTTGCTGTATTTTTCCTGGTGCAGCCCCTCCAAATTCTCTCTCTATTCCTACTCCTATTTAGTCTACTCCAAGAGCATTTTCTGGAAAGAGTTAGGGAGTAATTCACAAGATGGCTCAGTGGAGAAAATGCTGTGCTTATACGGAAACATGATTCTCTGTCGGTTGAATCAGTCAAATAAAGGGTTTCAAAAGGAGATTTGCCTCATTTGTCATCTAAACCCACCCTATGATTACTAATGAAGCTCCTGGGCTGACAGGGGTCAAGACGCTGGAGTGTCTCAGGTGGTGCAGGGCAAACTAGAGCCAGAGAAATTTCAGCAGGATATCATTATCAACAAAAGGCTTCTACAAACTTGTTATGGTGAACAAAATTTAATAAGCATTATCTTAGATTTTACATTTATGAGGCACAAAAAGAGATTTTAAAATACCAGCTAAAGTGAGCTGAAGGGGAACTAGTTGTCAGGTAAATGGCATTTCTGAGCAAAATGTTTGAAGATTAATCTATTCTGCAAAAAAAAAAAAAAAAGGCTGAATGCATTCTTTTTCCAAAAATAAAATGTTCTTCTCTTTCCTTTTAAGTATTTGGAATGAAAACTATGGAAACAATGAGTAATCAATATAAATAATATTAAGCAATATAATACAATATCAGAATTTTAAACCAAGTGAGGAACTTCACTGATTTTATTTGACCATTGCTTATTTTCTTTATTGCTTTTCCTATTCTCTTATTACAATTTATGTTAAATCTCTGAATTGTAATCACAGCTTTATTAAGTGAGAGAGCCCAAAAACCAGCGTCAGCAATTAGATATTGATCCCTGAACACAGAATCCATGAAATAGTTCACTCATTTAGCTATTTACATTAGTCCTTTAATATAAGAACCCCCACAAAACTGTTATACCAGCAAAATTAAAAAGGAATATGTATAGGTTCAAGCAATAATCATGACTATTTAAAACTATGAAACAAATACTAAAGTATTCCAAATGTGAAATTTCCCTTCCATGCCTAGCATACATTACATGTATATGTATACATATATGTAATAACATATATATAATCTAGCTAATTTGTTGAAATGAAGAAGCAATTAACTTGATCAAACTATCATACCTAAGGATGCTGTCTTCACACATTTGTTGTCACTACAACTTTGACAATTTGGTATTGTGTTTTTAGTCAAAATGAAATTACTCTCTTATTGAACATCTTGAAAATTTTCAGTTGACTTGATTGAGGTGTTAATTGTGTCCACTGATGTGAATGTAAATGCTTTATGATGGTATGAAAGAAAGTAGATGTTACATAACATGTTCATGTTCAGAGGTTGCCTATTTTAAAACTAATGAGATCATACTATAAAATTCTAGACAAATCACTAGCTTCTAGACACATTTTATGGAACACGATCACAGCTTACTTTCCACAGCATCCAGCAGTGTGTCCAATTTGTACATACCACAGTATCACAGCCTGACACTTTTAATGATGCCTAGAGATACAACAGAGAAATCTCTAGGTCCCCAACTCCTGAGCCAGGTGGCAAAAAGATCGTTTGGTTTTGTCACTGAGAAAAAACAGACTTATCTCTTGGGCTAATAAGGAACAGATTTTCAACAAAAATTGATTTCATAGAAATAAAGCAGTCTTGGTGAGGGCCAAAGAAGAAAGTGTTTGGAATAACTAAACAATATTTTAAAAATCTTTTCTACATGCCTCAAATAATTTGCATTGATTTTACGGAATTGTGTAAGCAGCACAGATAGGGAACTATTAAGATTTCAGTTAATGAACAAATCAGTCAAAATTACTTATTTGGTTGGATAAGTTTGAAGTAGGCTAAAAAATCCTTTCATCCTTCTAAACTGTGACATTTTGACCCTATCTCACCCTGCTGGAATTTTATACCTTCTGCCCTTCTTCTCACCATCGGTGCGTTGTCATGATAATAGGTGTCCTATGCCAATGTATAAAGTCCATAAAAGGAACTCATTAGAACATTTAAACTAGTTTGAATATCAGGGCCTTGGTTTTAGAAGTAGGACATGTCTTAAGAAAACACAGGTCAGTCTATAGCTCCAAATGGTTCACAAAGATGTACCAACTTTTAACACTAACCTAGCAAAGGTGCAATCCACTTCTTATAAGACAATTTTGCTCATGCTCAAGCTTCTTAACTTAAAGTACACCAGGTTATGCATCTTCTTATTCCCTGCAAGAATTTTACATTGAGATGGATAATATGCTTGTTTTGGGTAGACTCTTTTACCTATCCTTTACGTTTATGCACCAATCCAATGGCGTTTACACAGGGCTGTATACTTATGGATCCAGCACTTTTTTACACTGAAAGGAACAGATGAAATTAAATCCTAACAATGAATCTAGCAAATTGCTATACTGTGAATAATATATTTAAAAGAACAGAAACAGAAAAAATGATTTGAAGTTAACAGTCTTAATGAACAACTATTTTTCAGATTCATTATACTGTACAAATAAAGGAAACCAAAAATGGATAAAACTCATTTTCTTTATAATGCACCATCTAATCAATTTGCTACATCTAGCTTTTTAATTTTAATAAACTAAAAGTACATTTGCTTCCATTTATATACATATATACATAAAATCTATTTGATGGAGTGGCCATAAAAAACACCATAAACAATTACTGAAATAGATGTAGGTTATTATAAAATTGTGGCCTAAGCCAGAAAAACTGATAAGTGCAGACATTTCTATAACACCAGCAGCCTGAATTAAGAGGACATAAAAATTGAACTTTTTTTAAAATTTGAGAGTTATTTAATCGCTGAAAAAGATCAGGTCAACCAATTATTTTCTTCTGCTGCTCTTTTCTTCCACTATTAACTGAAACATAGTTATTGCAGAAAAGCATCAAGGGTATTGGTTGTCCTTTTCACTGTTAGGGATGCCAAATGACAATTATGTTCAGGAGATTTTAACATGATGCCACAGTCAGGTCTGGCAGAGTTTTCAGACGTTCATCATCTTGCTTATCCTCCATAACAGCCAGTTAATTTACAAACCAAACTAGCTCTCTATTAATTTTATATGAATGTCCAGAGCTGTGCATCACATCATATATTAATAATTTTCTTTTCCATCACAGTCAGCTAATTGCCTTATACAAGCTGCAAAGACTTGGGAGGGTTACATTTTGCACTGAACATAGAAAATAATAAAATGCTACTTCTTTGTCCTCAACTGTTAAAGTCATACTTGGGATTTAAGCTATATGGACAGTCACACTATTGTCTGAAACAGCTTTCATTTTTTTACATAAAGCACGCTAAGATCATGAGAGATATAGTGCGGGGTGGGATGGGGAAATAAGCACTGGATTAGGGGAAGGCCTGAATTTTGGTCCTAGCTTTGACACTTACAGATGTTTACTATTAGGCAAACAGTTTAACCTGTCTAATATTCAGTTTCCTCGTTTGGAAAATGAAGACATTTAAGCCGAATATTTTTATACACTTGACTAGCTCTAAACTGAATTTATCTTTGGATATGGGAAACATGTGAAACTTGCATATAAATCAATGGTTCTCGACCTGGGCAGCTCTTGGCTATACCTGAGATTTAAATGTTACTTTTCCCTGGGATTCAGCCCAGAACAATTCAAGAAGACTCCCTATGGGTGGGTCGGGGCATTGATATGTCTTAAAAGCTTCCTGGGTAATTCTACTACATAACTAGCGTAGAGTGGTCTGTCCCCAGGGCCCATTCTTAACCACCCCAAACAGCACTACCCCAAATAGAGGCCAGTGTGATATGGATCCAAGCTAAGAACTTTATTTTCTCATTTCTGGCCATTCATTTTCTCATTCATTGACTAAACATTTATTATACACCCCCAGATGTTATGCAATATGCTAGGTGCAATGGATACAAAGATCAAAAAGTAAACAAATCACAAGATTTGCCAACAAGAGCCTTATTTCAGCATATATTTTTTAAAATTCTTGTGACTATTACGTAGGTAGCAGACAGCATGTAAATCGAGCTGCCGTTGGCTTTAAAAATTACTATACAGCATGAGACAAAAAGTGGCAAATGTCAGTTCCTCAACTCTATGTCAGCTACATTTTAATTCAGAGATTTTTTTTTCCAAATAGCTTTTATTTTAATAAGTGGGATTAGCATACGGTAATACAAGAAAATATGAAATGGAGTTCAGTCGGCAAATGCTATTTAATTTTTAAGATTGGATGTATTGGGAGAACAAAGTTCTAAACCGGATTGATAATAAGATTTTGAAAATCTGGCTTTTTATTTCTTACCATAAAATCCAAACAACGGTCTTGAAAAAAAGTAAGTAACAGCTATTTTAAAATGCTCGTATTCATAAAGAGTATTCATAAGCAGATGCATATAACATATACATTAAGTCTCGAGGGTGAATTTAGTTTTAACTTGACTTTTCAGCCTTTGCATTTGCTGCCAAATTTCTCCTGCCATAATTTTGCACAATTTTGTTAGTTGTGTAGAAGTAAATATCTAGAGCTGTGAATAAATATAATCTATTGTAACTATCACGTCTGCTAACATTTGAAAAATAGAGTGGCATTGCCATAAAAACGTACATGTTGGTGCTTTATAACAATGTAGGAGTTGCTTATTGCCTTCTCATAGCCAACTTACAACTCCTTTATGGTCCTTTAAACTATTTGTTCGTCTAAAAATCATATTATGAGTTGTAGAAAAGACATTTAAAAGATGTCATCATCCCTTAAGTGATTTAAAATATACCATTTTGTTTACTTCCTGTAAATAAGTGATTTGCCTTTTACATTACAGGAGAAGTTTCTAAAATAATATTGTCTGAAAAGAATGAGAAGTATATGGTGCCACGGAAAGAACAATGGGATCAAGTTCTAGGAATAGCTCTGCTATTGATTTTTCTTTGTTATTTAAGTGTTTAGCCTCATTTATTAATCAACACAACACAGCATAATCCAAATAATTTCCACTGTTGATTCCTTTATCTGGATATCCTAGGATTCTGAGATATAGGCGCTTATGTGTTTCTCATAAGAATGAGAACTTTGACTTGACTTGGGACAAGGAGAGGTGTTGAAATTAATTGGTTAACAACAACAAAAATAATCAAACCAATTTTGTCTCTGTTTATTAAATGACAAAAGCAGTGTTTTGTCTCCTGGCAATGCATTTATTGGTGAGTGTGTTTTAGAGTAGAAGTAATAGGACACTCTTCAACTCATAGTCTTCCTGACAAATATCACGCATTGGTAAGAACCCTAGATAGAGTTAAGAATAAAGTCAGTCTGTGGCAACAGAGCAATGTTTGTTTGAAGTAATCTAACAGCTGTAAAGTGAGCAACAATTAGAAAGAGTGTTGGGTTCAGTTTCCTTTGCTGGCACTGCCATTAGCCTGCTATGTGATCTTGGGTATATCACTTAACTTCATAACCTTCTGTTTTCTACTTGTTTTATGATTCTTAATTTTCTCACAAACAAATCATAGTTTCAACTTTCATCACATTAGTATCCTGCCCTCTGTGAATTGGACCAGACTAGAACAGTTTCAATCCTTTTTTTTATTTCAGAAATAATTGATTTCAAATCCTTTTTCTTTTTGATCTTTATAAAATTTATATTTTTATATTTTACTTTTCCCTTTCTCTTTTTCATTTTCTTGATTTCTGTCTTTTCATCTAAGCTACTAATTTGAAAGATTACCTAATGGGTGATAACCAAGAGAAAGATAAAACTGCTTTCTCATAACAAAAACTGATTTATTCAGATGCTTCAAAGTTTTTGGTTTGACGTGAATTAGAAGATAAGATGTAAAGAATTTTAAACTGGATTTCTTCTTTATTTCCCATCCTTTTAAAAAATGACTTACTTATGTTCTAATTTGTGCAGTTTGCTTGATAAAATATAAAAATTCTAAGATACATGTGATTTCATGTCATTTTTGCTATATCCTGATATACTATTTTTTTAAAAACAATTTTGCCTACTTAGCATTTAATTTTCACTTAATAATGTTTCTATGTGAAAAAGGCATGACAAGAGTCATAAAGACCCATTCACAGAAAAATAATATAACATCAGAAATGTTAATAAGGTTATCTTTGGCCAATATTGTTAGTTTTCTACTTTTCTGAAGTTTCCAAGGGCTTTATAGTGTGTATGTGTGTATTTTTTTATGTATATATCTCTCCATATATAGCTTTTGTATTTTTTTAATAAGAAAAAATATTTTATCTTTTCTTAACATCATAGAGAGTCCAAAAATAGATTAGGTAACTAAAGAGAAAAAGTTAAGGGAAAGCATTAAATCACATTTATTTGAAAAAATTTTTTTTGGACATAGCATACATTATAAATGATAATCAACTCTCATCTTATGTTGTAGCATGACCGAAATGTCAATCAAAAAGCAGGCCCTTGTTAATACACGTTACAGAGTCAGCCAAATGCCAGCCTTTAAAAATCAAAAGCATAAGAAATAGTCCCTGACTTTAAAGATCTACCAATTCATTTTGGAGGAGATGGGATAACAGAAAATAAAAGCTTTCCACTGTGTGATATAGACTCTGAGTGCTGTGGGTGTGTTGAAGATGGCAATCAGTGAAGACGAGTTGGTCCTGAAAAGCTAAATGGAGTAGGAGAGATTCATCTTGGGTCTTGGAGGATGCCTGGGATCTGATTAAGAAGAGGGCAATTCAGGTGAAGGTGTGTGAACAGAAATGCGAATGGCAAGACTGTAGGCCAGTGAAGAAATGGACTGGGAATATCACTCAGGTGCTGGGAAATAAGTGTAGTTAGGTAGGAAGATACATATTGAGGGCCTCAAAGTTCTAACCCAGAACTATCTAAATAAGGACAGGGAACATGTGAATCACGTGTTCTTCCCCATTATTGCTAAATAGCAGATGCACAAAGAATGTTTGACAAGAGAGCATAGTACCCTGCAGACACATGCTAGGAAATCAAACATTTATTGGATGAGGTGAAGTGGAGAACTGAGAAGAGAACTTGGGATTTATGAGAGATGGAGACCTAAAGAGCAGCAGGGAGGAGAGAACCAGTCACTGAAACGTAGGAAATTAGGAACCTATGGCTTTTTATTTTGAAATAATTTCAACCTTACAGAAAGTATCAAGACTAGCACAAAGATTTCCTATACAGTCTTCACCAGATTCCCAGAAATGTTTTAAGGTAAGGAAATGTCGAAGAGAACCATGTTTAAGGTCTTCTAACAGAGTTTGCAAGATGACATAGCAGCAGGTCACAGGGGACAGTCACTCTGGAGGCTATTTCCTTGGGTGAGGAAATAAGGCTGGTGTTGAGCTTACACAAAACGGACAAGCAGAAATATCTGTGGATGTGAATGGCTGAGGCACCAGAGCAGAGCAGAGCAGATGAATACAAGAAGCCTTTCAAAGAAGAAATGGGAGGATTCGGTGGATGGCTGTAATTGGAGGGCACAAAAGGGACCTTTTAAATAGGATTATAAAGTTTCAAGGGGGATGATCTGGAAGAGAATGGTGCCACTGTTGGGAAGTAAATAGTTGCAGGGATGGCAATAGAGCTGTGTATATGGCAACGGAGCTGTGTATATGGCAATGGAGCTGTGTATATGGCAGTGGGGCTGTGTATATGGCAATAGAGCTGTGTATATGGCAATGGAGCTGTGTATATGGCAATGGGGCTGTGTATATGGCAATAGAGCTGTGCATACGGCAATGGAGCTGTATGTATGGCAATAGGGCTGTCTATATGGCAACAGAGCTGTGTATACGGCAATGGAGCTGTGTATATGGCAATGGAGCTGTGTGTATGGCAATGGGGCTGGTGATGGGAACTGTGGAGGCAGCCTGGGGCTGTTTACCCTTGAGCTTCCCTATCCACTCTTCCCTCTCAAGCTTTTCTTCTACCTACACTTAATCTGCTCTTCCATATCTGTCAGATGCCTCAGCTGTCTCCTCTTACCTTGGTGTATTTTTTCCCTTCCATCAAATCTTGTTCCTGTTTGCTTATGGAAACGGCCATGAAGTGAAAAGAGAAAACAAAAACACAAAAAGGCTTATAAAATGCAGAATAGTCTCACAGGAAGTAAAACACTTCATAGAGTAGTAAAAATATGTGCATTATGTGCTGTCAGAATGAATCTTCCCAACTCCACTTGGAGAGAGAAAAAAGCAGGAAACAAGTCGCATATTCTGGGCAAAGGCCTCTGTAAGATTTTTTTCCCTTAGTGCAGTAGTTCTCAAAGTTTAGTATGCATCAGAATCACCCAGGGGGATTGTTAAAACCAGATTGCTTGCCCTGCCCCAGAGTTTCAGATTCTGTAGGTCAGGGGCAGAGCTCAAGTATTTGCATTTCTAACAAATTCTCCGTTGACGTTGATGCTGGAGGGTCAGGGACCATGTTTTGAGATCACTGCCATAGGTTATGCCAATGAAGAGAGTCTGTTAATTCTGCCCAGAAAGGAAGGTAAATAAAGCAAGGGATGTGATGCAGGATACAAAGAAAAGGGTTCTTTACTAATTTTTTATCCATGGTATTTAATTTCCATGAAGAGAATTTACCATTAAAGAGGTGAAACCAAGACAAGTTAGGTTTTGAGGGGTTCCCCAATATGCTGCCACTGGTAGTTTTATCAAGTTATTTTGAGTTTGGTAACAGCAGCAAAAAATAAGCTAATTGCAACTTGGCAATTTGTATTAATAAGTAACAGAGGTCATATTGTATAAAGGAGAAGGAGGGAGGAAATAGGTGTTAAATTGCAATATGTTAACATTTCCTATGCTTAATTCCACTTTTATTATGAGAATACATCACATAATTATTCAAAGACTATTACTGATTGCATGAGTACTCTCACTTAACCATTTAGAAATGTGTTTAGATGTTGTCTAAATGAAGCAGATTGACTGAGCCTATCTTACTCAAGTCACAAAGGCATTTTTCCACACCTCCTTAATCCTTCCAAATAAAACTTAGATATTTACTGTGATATTTCATATTCAAATAAAAGGCACATCAATCATTTTAATAAACATTGACAAAAATCAGTAACTACTTTCATTCATGTCTGTTGCATGATATTGATTTATAGGAGACATACATAATAAAGTCAACAATAGACCATTCAAACTAAGTTTTATTCTGAAGGGGTTTACATTTTAAAATCAAGCATAAACCTGTAATATATCTCACTAGTGCTGCATAGATCAAATTAGACATTCATTCCCTCACTACTCATAAAAAAATAAATAAAATTTCTCCCTCTCACCTTTGGTTATTTTATCATACAATAATGAGCATGATCTTATGGAGAAGGGCAGAATTGCCTTTCATTTTCATTTTTTCCTCCATGAATATTGACAGTTTCTCATTATGCAAAATACTCTTTGTAATTCATAGACAAACAATTAGTCCTAAAATTGAGTTAGTAAGTTTACTGATTGTTTAATTATTAGAAACATCACTTTGCTCACATACGTTAATGAGCAAATAGACCAACACAATTACAACTTTAATTGGGCATCAGTAATTCCTTCCAATGATCTCTTATTCTGTCTAATCCACAAGGAATTTTATAAGCCTGTTGGGATTCTAACCTTCTGCCTGTGACCTCCTTTCTTTGCCCTGAGCAGATCTCCTTGATTTCCCAAGCACGGATTTTTTCCAGCATTGGGCTACACAGAGAGTGAGATCGGAGTTTGTATCATCATTTTTCTTTCCTGTAGCTTTATGATCTTGGGCAAATCATTGCCCATTTCTTGCCCTCAGTTCCCTCAACTGTGAAATAGCAGGGTTGAGCTAGATAATATTGGCAACCCTTTCACACTTCTAATTCTAAGGCAGAACAAATATTCTAAGACTGTTCTCTAGCAATGCTGTAGAGGTCTTCACCTACAGCTGGAAGTTATCCTGGTAAAGAATTGAAAAGTTCCAATTAAGGATAAATTAAGGTTTTTCAGCCTTTCTTTAAAGATGTAAGGATATGCTTTGCTCCAGAATATATAGTAAATTTTCTTTTTTTTTTTTTGAGGAAGATTAGCACTGAGCTAACACCTGCCACCAATCCTCCTTTTTTTTTTTTTTTTTTTTGCTGAGGAAGACTAGCCCTGACCTAACATCCATGCCCATCTCCCTCTACTTTATATGTGGGATGCCTGCCACAGCTTGGCTTGACAAGCAGTGCATAGGTCTGCACCTGGGATCTGAACTGGTGAACCCCAGGCCACTGAAGAGGAGCATGTGAACTTAACCACTGTGCCACAGGGCTGGCCACCTATAGTAATTTTATAAAATACGCAGTTTGTTAGAGGCAGTGGTATGCTGGTGAAAGTTGAACTGGCTTTAAAAAAAGTTGTGAGTTGTCCTGTTGGCTGATTTCTATGGCATTAATACTCCCACCACAGACGATTTCAAGCTACCCATGTAATATCACTGCAAACTGAACACGAAGTTGAGTTGAGATCATGTGCAGAAATGGCAAGTTGGTTACGAGCCAGCTTCAGGACATGAAGACCATTAACACTTGGAGTCAGGGACCTAGTTCCAGCAGTACGCCTAACTTTGTGTGAAATTTTACACACGTTATTTGATCTTTTTGGACTCTGATCCAAAATACAATCACTTCTTATCTATCAAATTTCAAAATAATTTCTCATCTATCAAATGAAGGGATAGGACTTGTGGTAGCTTCTGTGGCTACAATATCAGATATAAAAGCATTTTGAAAAAGTTAAACTCTTTGAAAAATGAGAATTACAACTACTACTCCTTTTGCTAAAAGGAAAAAATTCGTATTCAATAACTGCATTTAAAAATAACCTCCAGCAAACTAAAGCTACCAACTCTTCTCATTAAGGTTCTTTTAGGTACAAGAAACAGAAATTCACTCAAGCTAACTTAAGTAAATCCAAAGGAAATTAGCCATTTTGTGTCATTTGAAAACTTTAAGGCAGAGGGATTGAGGTCAGTCTTATTTCCTCAGAACTTTCAGATTCTCTATTTCTGGCTCGCTCTCGCCTTTTCCGTCTATGCTTATACATTAGGTCATTGCTGATAAATAATTTTCTTGCCCCCAATCTCCTCCACCCACCGCTGCCTGATCATGGACTCTGTGGCTCTTAGTTCAAATTTGAGAAAGAGAGAGGGGAGGAACTGAGAGAGACGGGAGAGGGAGAGGGAAAGATGGATTTATTTAGCTGTTTACCGACTCAAATAAATTCACCGAATTTGGGAAAGGTGTACATACCTGTCCCAAACAGGTGTGGCCAGGGACAAGACTCACATGAGACAAAGAGTTGCCTTATGTAGTCAGAGCAGCCACATAAATGACACAACAGATCCTTTCAGTGAAAATGCTAAAAATTTACATCACTACTGTTGGTCAACTATTGGATGCTCCTTTTGTGAGCCACTGATGTTTTCTGGAGGCCAAGAGCTGTTTGTCGGTAATGGGAAATCTGGAGAAACACTTAATTAGCACTAGCATTGACTGGTGGCCATATTATGGCCCATGAGATTCAGCCGAGCCATTATTACTGCCTAAATAACTTACTATAATATTACAATATTAATTAAATCACGCTAATTCACATGGAAATCACATCAATAGTCGGACTGACAGAGAACCAACTTGTAAGTCTCACGCTTTAGTAAAGTCAAATGAATTAGCTGAAATAGACTGGAAAATTGTATATGGAGCCTTTTCACAAAAGTCAGGGACGTATGGAGCTACAGAGACATGACAGAGTAGCGCCACTTGAAATAATAGGACCTTTATGTCTCAAGCATTCAAACTGCAATTCACTGAAACTATAGCTTGCTATAGATAAAGTTACAGCTAAACTATGGTGACAAGAGCTGTCTAGCAGTCCTCACTGAGAGAGACGAGTGTTGGGTCAAAAAACAAACCAGAGAGAAGACCGACAGGAGAGTCATACTGAACAAAATTGAGATTAACTGGTTTCTGGAAAAGTGCATTCTATCTAGCAATCTGGGACTAGCAAGAATTACATGTTCTGCTAGACATTTTTAGAGAACTCCTTCCTTTGGTCCAAAATAATGTCACAAATCACAGGGGTACACATGAATAACTTTGACAAGTGGCAAATTTGCTCTGGTATAAAAATGTATAAATAAATTGCCTTAGATATAGAGTCAAAAATGATTGGTCAGTTTGAGATGAGTGAAAGACACTATTTTTAATTCCAGGTTTTATTTCTTAATAGTCAAGCCAACATGAGATTCAATGAAGCAGACAATTCTACACCCAGAGCTTCAGTTCTAAGTATTATATTCAGTGTCTTATTTTGTTACTTACTGGATGCACTTACATATTGCCATGAAAATTTTTATTATTATGATCAAGATTATATCATGACTTACCATAGTTCCTTTAAATCTGAGACTTTTAAAGACATTGCATATTTCAATTTTAAGAAGAAATAAAGGGAAAACCACTGTGGACAATCTAAGGACTATCTACAAGGCAGATGCTCAATAGTAGTTAGATTTTTATAGTGAGGTGTGAAATTTAAAAACATTATGGAGGGATAACATTTTGTGTCATTAACCCATGCTTTTCTCCCCTCAGTATTTACAATCCCTTTTCACCCTAATTCCATGAGAGAATTGGCCCTGTGCTCACTGACTTCACAGAGGGATCTGGCTAGGCAGAAAGTAGAAATTCCCCACAACTCTCTCCGGCTATGTGTTTTCAACCTTAGGCTTTTAAAAAAATTTGGAGCACTTACACAACTGGTAAGAGAAATAAAATTTAGATACAGAACAAACATTTAGAACAAAAGCACATGGGGAGGAGGGTTTCCAATCAGATCAAAAGAAATTTCCTGGGGTAGGAGAAGGGCTGTGTGTGAGAAAAGAGTAAGGGTGTTTGGTAGGCTGTGCGGGCTTGCTGGTAGCACTGCTAGGGGCAGGAAATGACTGTGTGGTACATCTAGGCACATGGGCCCCAGGCAAAATGTTAAAGAAAGACTGTGTCTCTGGTACGGGAAATAAACAGCAAAGAGCTATTGGTGACCAGGATGATGGTCACCTTAGTTTTAACCTACATGGGCAGGTGGCTCAAATATGAAATGAGAATAATGGGGAAGATTAAAGACTGAGAATGAGATTTGAAGAGCATGTCAGGACAGGTGCTCGAAACAAAAGTTCAGTTCAGTTCAGTTACAGAAAATTAAGGAAGTACAACTTCTTACGCACTCCAGTTTGTGGGACGCGATTTGTATTTGCTTTATAATATATGTGTCTACTATATGAGGGAAAGCTGAAGTGATATTCTTCCTTTAACAATTTAAAAACAACAAATCAAAAACATGCTTATAAAAGGGTAACCTTGTTTAGACACCAGGGTTCATTACAAACTTCTGGGAGCCCTGATTAACAACCATATTCTTATGAGAGATTATTTGTAAGATTAATACACTCGGTAAACTACTTGAAAATATGTATCAGGTGCAGATAAAGATTAGAAATTTTCTAACATTCGTATTTTTTACATCATAATATTATGATGCTAAGGGTGCATGAAAAAGTAACATTAATATTGTGAGAAGAAGGAAGTACTAAAAATTAAGTAGTATTATCTATACATCCAGTAACCAATTATCTCCAGGCTAGTTAAAAAACAAAGCAAGCAAGTAAGGGAGCGACAAGAATAATTGCAATTAATTAAATCAATAAAGGCTTTCTGATTCATAATGCCATTAGTCTAGAGTCATATAGTGGCAAATTCTGCTACAATAACTATTTTTCACATTTAAATAGAGATTTATAAAGTGCTTGTACAAATAAGATCTGTTTAAATCATCATAACTTGATGAAGTATATAGAACAGCTATACAAACATATAATATAATTCAGTAGTGATAAGTGCTATGAAGAAAAATAACAGAGGACTAGGGAATTGTGTGTGTGTGTGCGTGTGTGTGCTGCTATTTTAGTGGTCAGGAAAAAGTGATATTTGTGCAGAGACCTGAGTGGAACGAGAGATGCACCATCTAAAGATGCAGTGGAAGAGTGTTTCAGAAAGGGAACAGCAAGCATATGATCAGGGATTCCAAAGAAGGTGAGTCTGGCTACAAAGCAGAGAACAAGTAAACGATAGGCCATGTGGTCACAGGGGCAATCAGGAAGACTGTTGTAGGTCAAATTCAGGAGTTTATATTTTAATCTGAGTGTGTTAATGAGTCATTGAAGAGCTTCAAGCAAGGCACAAGACTCAAATTAATTTTTTAAAATATGACTGGGGCTGTGGTATGGTTAAGTGACTGTAGGACCGCCAGAGTGGAAGCAAGGAGACCACTGCAATAGTACAGGTGAGAGAGAATAGTGACTTGAAATGGGGGCAGGGGTAGCAGCAGAGGTGACGAATTGTGGTTGGATTTGGGATATATTTTGAAGGTAGAGTCGACAGGACTTGCCAGCGTACTGGATGTGCGGTTGGAGCGGGGTGTGGAGTCAAGGAAATGAGTAGAGTCAAGGATGGTCTGGGGCCTGCACGACTGAGGAAATGGTAATGCCATCTAATGAGATAGAGGAGATTTGGAAGTTGAGGGACAAACTAAGATTTCCCTTTATCGGAATGTTCAGGACAGCTACTATCCTGCCCTCTGCATATTAATGCCAGTGCGTTTAGAATACTCCCAGAACTTTTATTGATTTTAATACAGTAGGTATGATCTGTCTAGAGAACATCCCTTATATTCATGTGCTTTGATGACCAGATACATGGAACTGTTGTTTCAAGACTTCTCTAATTTTTCTCTTGAATGTTCTCTCTCTGTCTTGACTTTTGGTTTACTTCCTAAGGGTCAAGGATCCTCTAACTGAGGCTATCTTCAGCATGTTTAATGTGTCAACTCACATGGGCTTAATTTTAATTAGCCCTCTGCCAGAGTTATGCACTCCCAGGAAAGAAGGATAGCTGTGTCTGTTTAAATTTTTAAGTCCTTCACTTGCACAGAGGAACTCAGATTCACCTCTGAATTTGATTTTTTGCCTTACTAAATGTAAGTTAGAAAAACTATGAAGGGAAATCTAATGTTCCACTTAAGCCAAGTCATTTTCCTTCAAAAGAAGAGAGCAGACAAGTTTTTAAATATTCCCTACCAACTTTTCCTTAAAATAATTCTTCTTTATCGGAAAGAAAATATATTCAGACCAAATTTTCCCAAGCTCCAGTCATCAGCATGCTACCTTCACATTTTGCCTTATTCACACATTATTTATTTATACTTAGTGTTTTCTTACAATCAACTCACTCTTGAATATTTGAATGCACATTTTAAACAGAACTTTTACTTCACTGTCACATGTGGAAATCATGACTACCTGTTACGAGAGGAGGTAATGACATAAATAAATACAGTTATGTTATTGACTTGGCCTCACTGCTGTGGTGGTCTCTCCCTGTTGGAGCAGTGATTCTGAAAAGGCTCTTCTCATTTGTCTCTAGTTGATTTTGAAAGCTTCCTCTACTAACATTTGCTCCCATGGGCTTAGAAGCATCAACTGAAATTAGATTACAGGAAATACTAAGAAGCTGGCAGGCTATACACCAGCACGATGTGAGCTTGCTAACATTAACTTGCAAGCAGCTAATGGTCAGCATATCACAGTTGAGGAACACACTAGATCGTAAACTCTTCAAGTCAGGACCTTAAGAAAGAGTTAAATTCATAATGAGATCACTGTAAAGGTGAATTTTAGTACTGACAATCTTTGAATTTACTTAACTTGACAGGTATTTGCCTGGAGTTGTTTGAAAATGCAGGCTGGAAGATCTCTATCAAACAGAAATAACACCTCTTAGGGCAAAGGGGACAAAAGGCCTCGTATAAATCTATTGCTATCTTCTCTACAACCTCAAGTATAATTTCCCAGGACTTCGGCACTACTGTTTAGTAAAGAGACCTTGAAATCCCTAGAAATTTGAATCGCTCCACAGTGCCTAGAACACTTTTGTATTCCTGTTTTGCTGAATGAGTAAGGTTAAGTATCACATTTTACTCTATGCACTTTAACAAATTCATATTTGGGAAATCTTGCTCATCTACTTTTTTTTCACTTGAAATAGACTTTCCCCTTGCTAACACTTTGTTCATTCTCATCCCTTCTTCTTCTCACCTCACCTCCTCTGTGTAGTCTCTTTGATGTCTTCACACTCTTGCAACATCTACTGTCTAGACAGATCATTTGACAATTTATCTAGTTGAATTATCTTTTACATGGTTGTATCTTATCATCTCAAATTGAATATATGGCTATATAACATCTATTGTACATCTGCATCTTAATTTATTCATTAATTCTTTCTTATTAGACATTTAGATTGCTTCATACAATCATTCCTCAGCTATGACTTTATAAAGGCACCATGGAGAAGGTTAAACATATAATTATATCTTACAAGAGAACAAGGAGACAACCCTGGTGTCTACTGGTTAAGATTTGGTGCTCTCACCCCAGGGGCCTGGGTTCATTTCCCTGTCAGGGAATCACACCACTCATCTGTCAGTTTTCATACTGTGGTGGCTGCGTGTTGCTGTTATGCTGAAAGCTATGTCACCAGTATTTCAAATACCAGTGGGTCACCCATGGTAGACAAGTCTTGGTGGAGCTTCCAGACTAGACAGAGTAGGAAGAAGGACCTAGCTGCCCACTTTTGAAAAATTGGCCATGAAAACCCTGTAGTCACAGAGCATTGTCTGATAGAGCACTGAAGGTGAGAGGATGGCGCAAGAAGACCTGTCAGGGTTCTGCTCTGCTGTGCACAGGGTCACTAGGAGTTGGAATTGACTTGACAGCACTAACAACAAAGAGAACCAGGGCAATATGCTGGTAATGTGGTGGACTAAATATACGGAGAAACCCCTCCCAGTGTTGAAAATTTAAAAACGATAGATTAAAAGCTACTTCTATAAAGTATGGCTGAGCTGGTAGGAGAGAAAGAAAACATTTGAAGGCCAGAAGTGGGGATCAAACATAAGCAAACCCTGGAGCTGGTGTTTTCACTGGGAATATTGGCTAAATACAAGGGAGTTTTTAAAAAAAGTTTAAAAAAGAATCAAACTATGTAATCTAGAGACATGTATCTATGTGATAAAGCTAAAATAAAAGCAAGTAATTTATTAATTTAAAAAACTCAGAAAAATGATTACCTTAGGGTAGGAGATCAGAGAAGGACACATAAGACTCAAAAATGTCAGTAATGCTCTATATCCACTCTGTCCAAATATAATATGAACCACAAATCTGAACCACATATTCAATTTTCCAGTTGCCAAATTTCAAAAGTAAAAATAAAATATCTATCAATAATATATTTAACCCAATATAACTAAAATGTTATCATTCAACATGTAAGCAATATAAAAAAATTACTAATGGCATAATAATTTACCTTTTTTCTTTTTCTTTTTTTTTTTTTTTGAGGAAGATTAGCCCTGAGAGCTAACCTCTGCCACCAATCCTCTTTTGGCTGAGGGAGAATGGCCCTGAGCTAACATCTGTGCTCATCTCCCTCTATTTTATATGTGGGACACATGCCACAGCATGGCTTGATAAGTGGTGCATATGTCTGTGCCCTGCATCCGAACCTGCATACCCTGGGCTGCCCAAGCGGAGCGTGCTAACTTAACGGCTATGCCACAGGGCTAGCCCCTACCTTCTTTTCTTGATAATGAGTCTTCAAAATTGGGCTTGTATGTTTTACTTACAGCACATCTCAATTTAGACTAGCCACATTTTAGTGTTCCACAGCCAAGCTCGGTGGCTACCAAATTGGATAGCAGTTTTATACCAGCTCCATGGTTTGCTTATGTCTGCTCCCCATTTCTGGTAGTAGATATGTGGAAGTTTATTTTATTATTTCTTAAGCTGTGCATACCTTACCTATTGTTTGTATATCACATTGTTTTTATATACAAGGGAAACATTTAGAGCCCACTTATGAAGATATTCTTCTTCTCTACATTAACCTTATTGTTCTACTTCCCTTCCTTCCCCTTTCCCTCCCTTCTGCCCTCCTTCCCTTCTCTATCTGGCTCTCCCCCGACTCCCCGTCCCCTCTTGTCATATCCTTACATGCTTTGTGTGATGTGCTTTATATTACATCTTTGATTGTGGCTGATTCTGACACATTTATTGAATCTGCTATTCTAAAGCCCTTTAGGAAAGTTCCCTGTTTACCTGGCACCAAAAATTCATCATGAACTAAACATGGGCTTGTTTTCTCCCATTTAATGACATGGTTCCAAATAAGCATTCTTGAAAAAGTTTTTTTTTCAAACTTGATTAAAATATTACTTTAAAGGCTGAAAAATAACAAGCAGCTTCTGCACGAGCATTTATAACAATGATGGTAAAGAGTCTTTTTAAATAGAAAGCTGTTAAGAGAAAACATAGTGTTAGTATATTGAGCATAACAGAAGCACTTCCTTTATCACCTGTATCTGTTTTAGATTCAGTT